>NC_068992.1:33702417-33704129 GCF_001194135.2 Octopus bimaculoides | reverse complement strand
TATATATATATATATATATATATATATATATATATATATGATAGAAGCAGGCATGGTTGTGTGGTAAGAAGCTTGATTCCCACTGCATAGCACCTTGGGCAAGTGTTTTCTACTGTAGCCTGAGGCTGACCAAAGCCTTGTGAGTGGATTTTTTGGGGAGACAGAAACTAAAAGAAGCCCATCATATATATGTATGTGTATGTGTCTTTGTGTCTGTGTTTGTTCCCCACTAATGCTTGGCAACTGGTGTTGCTTTGTTTATGTCCCTATAACTTAGCAGTTTGGCAAAAAGCAATGATAGAATACCAGACTTAAAGAAAATACGCATTAGAATCGATTCATTCGAATAAAAGTTCTTCAAACCAGTGCTCCAGTATGGCTGCAGTCTAATGACTGATGCAAATAAAATATTAGAGATATGTATGCGCTTGTGTGCGTGCATGCATGTGTGTGTGTATACGAGGGGGTACTGAAAATTTCCTGGCTTTAAGAGTATCATAAAAGGCCCTACTTGCGGCCCAACCTTCTGAGTTCTTTGATGGAGTTTAGAAAAACTGAAGGACTTCTGCAATAAGTGTGTGAATCTGAGAGGGGAATATATTGAATAAAATCATAATCAGCTAATCCTCTTGTATTTTCTTTTATTCAAAACCAGGAACTTTTCAGCATCACCTCATAGACAAACAGACAGACAGACAGATAGATTAATAGATATTTCAGGTTAATTACTTCTGGTGGTGTAAGATAATAAGTACATATAATTAGTCCTAAGGTTGACCTGCTTTGACTCCAAACTTGAACTGCAGCTAAAAATGCAAGGATGTTATGCATAACTAAATGAGAATTGTCTATAAGTAGTAGAACTGGTAAAAGTAAAAATCAAATAAAGGTTTAGAAGGGCAAAGAGCAGGTATCAGGCCAGATTAGAACATTATCAGATTTATATATATTGATACAACTTGTGGGTAGAAAGGTATATTTCCAGAGTTTAGATCACAAGAGATCAATAAAAGATTGGTTGAGAAATATTCATAATGGTTCTCTGTACTATTGATATCAGATTTCTTGCATCAATAGATAAAATACAGATTTAAATGTAAAGAAGGAAAATGTGCAGATATCCCTTACAGCTGTTTTAAGACAATTCCCTCAAGCATTCCACAGCCAGCAACCTAGCAGACGATCTATGAACTGCAGAAACGAGTTTTAGCTCAGATGATGTAAGACACATTGGAATATGTTTGATCACACCCACACACATACACACGACAAGCTTCTTTCAGTTTCCGCCTACTAGATCCATTCATAGGGCTTTGATTGGCCCAAGGCTTTAGTGGAAGGCACTTGTCTAGGGCTCCACATTGTGGGACTGAAACTAGAACCATGTAGTTGAGAAGTAAGCTTCTTACCACACAGCCATGCCTGTGCCGATACATGCATACATTGCATACATACATATACACACACACATACACACACACACATACATATGATATGTGGTTTGCACCTGATGAACGTTTGAAGTACTTCTCAACATATGAAACTGTGTAGCACATAAAACATGTATTGTATCTATTAAATAATATTTATCTCTCACCAGATGGAGTACTTTTGTTTGGTTTATCTTACCATCATGGAACAGTACATTATATGTATATATAAACATACATACATATATATATATATACACATATATATATATACACATATAT
>NC_068992.1:33696354-33702317 GCF_001194135.2 Octopus bimaculoides | reverse complement strand
AGTGAATGTAGGGATATTGTATTTGTAAATCCATTGCTTAGGCAGAATGGACCCTTTATTCACATAACCACCGAACCTGGAGCTTAACTGTGGTCTATTCATAGCACATACTCAGCATTACCTGAAACCCTTGGGTCTAATTGACACCACTATCACTCATAGCCTGTGTGTGTGCGTGTGTGTGTGTGTGTGTGTGTGCGTGCGCACGCGGTGCAGCACAGAATTTTTGCCAGTGGTCAGGTTGCGGTCTCAAAGTGACGAGAATATTTTGGCACAAATTAAATTTAAATGTTGCGGTGGATCTATCGGTTTTTGTGTGTTTCTAAATGGGTTATAAAAACCTTCCACACTGCATTTGTATATATATATATATATATATATATATATATATATATATATATATATATATATATATATATGTATATATATATATATATATATAACACACACACACACACACACACACATGCATATATTTATATATGTACAAAAGCTGGTGAGTGAAGCTATGGTTTATGTAACACTTGAGGAACTGGAAATCTATATGACTGCATTAATATATTTCTGGTGAAATAATTGTCACAGATTTAAATGCCATTTATTAGTTATCTATATGCCACACCAAGGAATCACCAATGAATCAGATCATTGATAAGAAATCGGAACTGAAAATTACCCAACAACCGTAGTATGGATTAAACTATTGTCTGCACTGTGTGATTCTATCAAGCCAACTGTTAGTGTCATATACACTGATGTTCATTGAAGTATATAAACACACACACACACATATTAATAATAATAATAATAATATGACAACCAAAGAATGATTGAGACCTGGATACTGTGTAAAATAGAGGAATAAATATAATATCTGGCAATTAGTTGGTTGTCAGAATAAAACTCAGAGTTTCAGATACTGGGGCTAAAATCTGTTCTGGCATCTCATCAGTTACTAAGACAACTGATGAGATACCGGAGCAGACTTCAGCCCCGGTATCTGAAACTCTGAGTTTTATTCTGACAACCAACTAATTGTCACATCATCATCATTTAACGTCCGCTTTCCATGCTAGCATGGGTTGAACGATTTGACTGGGGACTGGCAAACCAGATGGCTACACCACACTCCAATCTGTTCTGGCAGAGTTTCTACAGCTGGATGCCCTTCCTAACGCCAACTACTCTGATAGTGTAGTGGGTGCTTTTTACATGCCATCGGCATGAGGGCCAGTCCAGTGGTACTGGCAATGGCCATGCTCAAATTGTGTTTTTTACGTGCCACCTGCACAGGAGTCAATCCAATGTTTTGTTCACATGACACCGGCACACGTGCCAGTAACTCTTCTGGATTGTCTCCTTGTTTAAGTTCATGAATTCTGTCATAATTCTTGCCTTCAGTTCATCTTTGGTGTTACAAGAAGTTTTGTTGATCTCTCACTCAACTGTGCCCCACACATAATAATCAAGAAGGTTGCAGTCTGGGGAGTTAGGTGGCCAGATGTTAGAGGCGATGTTGTTGCAGAAATTGTCTGACAGTCATGACCGGGTTCTCCTTCATGTGTGGCATAGTGCAGAGTCCTGTTGCCAGACATAGAGTCTTCCAGCTCCCACCCTCTTGAACCAGGATAGCACTACCTCCTCTAGGCACTTAATGTGAGCCTCCATGTTGAGTGTGAGGCTGTGTGGGAAGAAGAATGGAAGCATACCATCAACATCACTAATGATCACTCCAAACACCATAATGTTGACTGGATATTTGATTTTTATCACTCTTGATACATGTCCTCAAATAGCACTGTCCTCAGATTGACACCTAAACACTCTGAAATGTTCATATTGGAGCTTCCAGCACAAATGCCAAGCAGTACAGCATGTCATTTCCAAATTTCTGGCAGAGTGAATTGTGTCATAGAGCTGTTTTTCTCACAGACAGTGCCCAACTGACCCTACTATACTGTGTAGTTGACAAAATCAAAAACAAACAATGCACATGCATGAAATTAAAAAATATAAAATAGCAACAATTTACCCATCACACCCTGTATGTGTAAACGACGGGCTTCTTTCAATATTCATCTGCCAAATCCACTCACAGGGATATGATTGGTCCAATGCTATAGGACAAGACATTTTCACAAGGTGCCACAGAGTGGGACTAAACCCTGAACCATATGGTTGGAAAGTAAACTTCTTACACCCCCACCCACGCACATATACAATGGGCTTCTTTCAGTTTCTGTCTACCAATTCCACTCAGAAGCCTTTAGTCAGCCCAAGGCTATAGTAGATGAAACTTGCCCAATGTGCCACACAGTGGGAATGAACCCAGAAACATGTGGTTGGGAAGCAAGCTTCTTACCACACAGCTACGTATGCACCCATGTGCAAGAGAAAGAGGAAAGAAGTTGAGAGAGAGTAGAATATATTGATTGTTATGAAACTGCAAACTTTGATTAAAGTAACTTTGTAACTTTAAAAAATGGACAATGTTTCCTAAATGCTCTAAAAATATGTGTTAGCAGTCCTTTTAAAATATTAATTGAATGAGAGAGAAATCATCCTGACAGGTCCCATATTTCAAATCATTTAGGTAATGTGGTGCATTTGCAAATATACGTCCACCTCAATACAAAACAAAATACTTGTAAGAGATCTTGAGAAAAGTTTAGGGTTTAGAATTCATTAACGTCTTTATTAGGCATTTCTTATGTATATTTCAAAACACAGCCATACAGAATATTGTTCCTTCGGCGCTTAGCACTTATGGTATAAGCAAGTTGAAAAAGTATCTATAAATAGAAATCTGTTGTTTAGCAATTGTATTCAGAAATTTCTTTAGTGTAAGTGAAGCATCTTCCATCGGGAATAGTAACCAGTTCTCCAAGAAATTAACAAACCATTCTGGCATTCTGGAATAAGATAACGTTAGTGATTTTGTAAGAAATAGTATAATTTATTGATACAACATTGCATGACTGGACAGTTGAAAATAAATTTGAATCCTGGTGAGGAGTTAGATATAGTAGATCACTTCTTAAATTTACTTTGACTTGAAGCACTGCAGAAAAAAATCCATAAAATCTAAGTCAGTAAATAAATATCTGAGATGTGTGTACGTAACTGATATTACTACTTGAAACAAAATTTATCTTTAGCTTTTATTTCTGTGTTCAACATTTAGTCTGTAAAGTAGTTGATAATAAGAAGGGTATACAGCAATAGATAGTGTGCTATAAATATTGTGGTGTATATTCTACAAAAAGTACTAGAACATGCTTGTTTAGGATGGTAGTAATTCAAAATAAAACTGGTGCAGAGGAGAGAAGACCTTAGTGCTGCTCTCCTGAGATTTTGTGTCAATTGCCAAAGTTAAAAAAGGTATCCAGAACATGAATTAGATATGAACTCACCATCATAGGTTGCTTTTGCTTAGAAGGGAAGGTTCTTTTAATCTTCCCTATACAGGACAACCACTCTAGTGCTACTAGCATGACAAAACTGATTCAGTCCACACTGTAAAACATAAACCACACTAAAGTTGATGTATCGTTATCTGTGCAAGATGAGAGTCCCAAGACAAACTATCCAACATAGGCTAGTATGGCAAAATGGATGTTAAATGATGATGATGAAAAGGAGGAAGAGGTTATAAAGACTGAATAAAATATCTGGGTGTGACCTGAACACAAACATGAGCCTACAAACAAAATTGCTTATTTCGCTGTAAGTTAACTATAAGTTATGGTATCTGAAACTCTAGACAACTTGACTAACATGTTTTGTCTCTTATTCTTTTACCAATTTGAGTTATTGGTGTTGTAGCCATGCATGGGTACTGTCATGAAGGACACTTGGTTTTAGTCAGTTACATCCACTGACCTGTGTTGGATTCTGGTCAAGTGATGAAGTTGCCTTTTGACAAAATAGCATTTTTGTTTTTTAACTGGCTGTATTGTCAAATGTTGCATAAACTGAAACATACACAAACATGCATACACACACATACATACACTTACACACATGTACACACACAAACAAATGAACATATAGATAGACTGACAGACAGAGAGACAAACAGATAGACAGAGACAGATAGATAAATAGATTGATAGACAGGTAGACAGAAAGACAGACAGACAAAGAGATAAATGGACAAACAGATAGGCAGATAGATAAATAAGCAGACAGATCGATAAATAGACAGACAGACAGATAGATAGATGTGGTTTCCATCTATGAAATACCCCTTACACAGTATTGATCAACCTGACACTATGAAAAACAACAAAACAAGAAACTTGCCCAAGGTGCAATGCAGTGAGATCAAACTTAGCCTTGAAGTGAATTTCTTAAATGTATGGCCATATCTGAGCCTACACTTTGATTTTAAAGCTTTTAAAGGTTGACTTTGCCTTTCATCATTGTAGAGGTGATGAAATTACTCTAGGATCAATTCAATTTCTTGTATCCTTGCCCTATTCAATTCATTATATTTTTGTGCATTTATAGTTTTGGTATGTGTAAGAAATTATTTCTGTTCAATATCACCAGCAAATTTTTTTTCTAATCTCATAAAATTTTAGAATTAATTGCTCTTATTAAATCAAGTAAAAAATGAATAATAATTACCTTGAGAAATATAATGTTTTCTAATTTCACCTCATTACAGACTTTTCCTCTTATTAATTACTGTATAATTTAAAACTATAAAGTGTTAGTGATGGTTGTTAGATCTGAGAAGGGTTTCCAGGAGAGTGCAGTAAGTTCAACTGAAGAGTGAAGAAGGGTTTTGTGTTTCATCTGAAAGAGAGAAACAAAGGAAAAGAAAGAGAGGGAGAGAGGAAGAGTGAGGAAGGAGTGTCTTGCTGCAAGCTAGGATTGCTAAAGGGATTGAGATGAAAGTGTGATCTGGGATAGGAGGAAGTAAGAGAGTAATTTAGGAATGCTACGAGAAAGGTTATATAAAAATTGTCATGTATAAGATGGATGAAAAGGCAGAGAGCAGGAACTTGAGAGGGGAGGCAAAAAATGCAAATGGCTGAATACAGATAGAAGAAAGTAGTGTTGAAGTCAAGAGGGGTAAAAGCAGAAGTTAAAACATACTCTAAAACAAAGAACATGTTTGCCTGGAAGTAGATAAAGCTATAAATAATGATTTCAAATTTTGGTACAAGGCCTGCAATTTTAGTGGAAGGGAACAAGTTGAATATACTGACTTCTGTACTTGACTGGTTCTTTGTTTCATCAACCTCAAAAGGGATAAAGGCAAAGTTGATCTTTGGTGGGATTTGAACTCAGAAGACAAAGTACCAAAAAAAAAAAAAAAACACCACTAAGCATTTTGTCCAACATAGTAATAGTTTTGCCAGCTCACCATTAGCATCTAGACAATTGGGTTAAAAGCTCTAGGATGGAACAAAAACTAAGTATAGAATTTTGAAAAATATGAGGAATGTAAACATTTTTACACATACTGAAGAATTGCAATTCCTATCAAAAAATCATACTACAACCATGTGACTGACTTAAATGACCAAAGGTTCAGCAAATAAATAAATATATAAATAAATCAAAGTAAAAGCCAGAGAAAGCATCCCGAGGAAATTAAAACTCACCAATAACTAATATATATATAATTATCTGCCTGTCTCTTTGTCTGTCTCTTTCTCTCTCTCTCTCTCTCTCACACACACACACACACACACACGCACGCACAAACACACACACACGCATGCGCACACACACACACATTCTGCGTCTCTAAGATTTAGAGCAAGTTTTAACTGGCCATTTATTTTGAATGTATGATCTGGCGTTGTTTTATCTGGCGTTGTTTTAGCGTTGTTTCGAAACTGTTTGGTATGAGCATGTGAGTGTGTGCAAAAACAACACCAAAACAACGCTAAAACAACGCCAGATCATACATTCAAAATAAATGGAAGTCGAGAGACAAGGTACTG
>NC_068992.1:33694496-33696334 GCF_001194135.2 Octopus bimaculoides | reverse complement strand
TATTTATATATATTTATATATATATATATATATACGACAATTTCTTTTTAGTTTCCGTCTTCCAGATCCACTCACAAGGCATTGGTCAGCCCAAGGCTATAGTAGAAGACATTTGCCCAAGGTGCCATGCAGTGGGACTGAACCCAGAACCATGTGGCTGAGAAGCAAGCTTCTTGTCACACAGCTGCACCTGCACTTAACTCTAGACACAAGGTAATTAAGTTACATTCAACATTCTACATAATTACAAATTAAGAAGGAAGACAGAAGACAGGAGATATAGTAGTGCTTTACCAAATAGAGAGATGTGGTATGAGAAGAATGAAGAATGCTAGAGAGAGGTGATATGTCTGGAGTGTCAGGTAAAAAAGAGGGAGAACATAAAGAACCAGCTCCCTTAGGGTCTGAATTTTACTTATTAGATTAGAAGATTTGGATCTTTTTTAAAACGGGGGCCACATTTTTCATTAATGTTTTACGTAGTGTTTTTGGTACTGAAAGACTTTCAAACTTCGTATACTTATCTATTTTGTGTTATAGAACAGAAAAATATTTTTGTATTCGAATTTATTTCATGTAAAAAATTGTCTTATTTCGATAATTTCAACCAATCACTGACAAGTATTCAGTTGTTTACATTTACTCCTTTGGGTGATTAAGCCATAGCTTCGTTTTATTTGCTTTTTTCATTTTAAATTTGCTTTTTTCATTTTCTTTTTTTTTCTTCGTTTTATTTGCTTTTTTCTTTTTAAATTTGATGTTTTACCCTAACCCTAACCCTATCACCGATAGAATTGTTTCAGAATCGTTTGTTTATGTAGTCGGCACTTAATGTATATCGGCTGAATGGACGTCAGTAATTGGTTGAAATTACAGAAATACGACAACTTTAACATGGAATAACTTTTTAAAGAAGACTAAGAGAAAAAGATGTTTTATATGACACATTCTACCAGTGTTCCAAGTTTCAAAGTGTTTCGTTAATGAAAAATGTGGCCCCCGTTTTAAAAAAGATCCGAAGATTTTAATGTTATATAGCTTCTATGTGATAAACAACCATGGAATAAGCCTTCATTCATAAACATATAGTAACTAGGGGATTTGCACTCCTGCTGTCTTCCAATTTCTCCCCTTCTCCTGCTCTTACCTCAGTCTGAGTAACCATGTATCTCTTTTACAGCAGCACACTTGTTTCTGTTCTTCTTCTTCTCGCTCTCTCTCTCTGGCCGGTTAACTATGTATCTCCCCAACAGTAAGACACTTGTTTCTGTCTATCTATCTCACACAAGATCACCTCCTCCAATTCCCCCTCCCCTCTCAAAGGATCTTTGTCTTGAAAGTTATTTGGTGACCCTACCAGTGCTTGTGCCACGTAAAAACCACATAGTCCACTCTGCTTGGCAGCTGGTGTTAGGAAGGGCATCCAGCCTTAAAAACCACATCAAACAGACACAGAAGTTTGGTACAGGCTCTTTCTTGGCCAGCTCCTGTCAAACTGTCCACCATCCATGCTAGCATGGAAGGTGGACGTTAAGCGATGATGATGATGGTGATGACTTCAGTCTAGGAATGCTGTCATTGTTAAAATTAGAGAATTGTCCTCCTCCTAATTTGCTGGTGCTTGCATCTGAAATATCTATATCTGTACATTAGTTATGTTGCTACATAACTAATGTGCAACACTAAGGAAAGTAACTCAAATAAAATAATAGAAAGTTGGTAATTATGGCATTGGTGGTGGCTGAGACACTGGCAGTGATGTTGGTGTTGATAATGGTGAAGAGAGAGAGAGAGGGGGGTGGAGAGAAGTAATGAGAGAGGGAGAGAGAAATGAAGAG
>NC_068992.1:33692454-33694486 GCF_001194135.2 Octopus bimaculoides | reverse complement strand
GGGGGGATGGAGAGAGAGGGGGAGAGATGGAGAAATGGATATATGGGAAAGAGAGAAGAGAGAGAAGTAAATATAGTGAAATCAATGATGAGAAAGAGAAAAAAAAAACATGATAAGAAAAGGAAGACAGAAAGAGTGAGAAGAAGAAAGGATTCTAAAAGTGAGTAGCTGAATAAAAGTGGAAGTTAAAGCAAACATGCAAAACAAAGAGACTGAAAGCAATATGGAGATTTAAAAATGAACAACTGGAGGAGAGGAAAGACAAAACAAAGTTTGTGACATCACTGCATTTTTAGTTATCTCAGTCTCTCAATCTTTCTCCCTTCTTAATTCCTTTCTCTCTGTTTGTTTGAAGAGTTTATGAATTGTATCTTAGTTTATGAAATATAGCCATATAAACTTTTTCCAATATGAAAATAAATATGTAATGTGGTAAATTAAGATTTGTTAAAGCTTTTCCAACATAGATGGTAAAGCTTTAATAAACTTAATATGCTGTATTATAGCTAATATAAATATTATGGTTAATATTATTCAATAACGTCACAGAATGATATTATAGATAGGTCAGGTCTTCGATTTTGCTTTACAGATAAAATAACTTACTTCTTGACATAAAGGAAAAGTAATAAATGACAACGTTCATGATAGAAAAGTTAATAAAGGTATAAGAAGAATCATAACTTTCAGAGATGATGTCTGCTATGTCTGCACATTCAGTATTTCCTATGTGAACTTTTACACTGTCTAAACGTCAAATGTTTCAAACAAAAATACAGTTTCAAAAGAGATTATATATTTCATGGTTCTACATCCTTATGTGTGTGTATGTATATATATATATATATATATATATATATATATATATATATACTGGATGCTGAACCTTCAGATGAGATGACAAGTACCAGATATCTCAATATCTGGTACTTTGCTGTACTCAAGAAGACCCATATTCCAGAGCAGAAGTGTTAAGGATGCTCTCCATGGTGAAGAGAATTGGTCTGCAAGAGACCTATACCAGTGCCACATAAAAAGCACTCATGGAAGTGCCACATTAAAAGCACCCAGTGCACACTGTAAAGTGGTTGGTGTTAGGAAGAGCATCCAGCTGTAGAAACCAAGCCTAATCAGACAGGAACCTGGTGCAGCTCTTCAACTTGCCAGCTCTGATCAAACCATCAAACCCATGTTAGCATGGAAAATGAATGTTAAATGATGATGATAATGAATATATAAGGATATTAAATCTTTCAATTTTCCTGAATGTAGTGAGCTTATTAATGGGTAATTGACAAATAGAATAAAAGATGCATCCTGCCCAGCTCTTCGAAATGCCGGTGTTAAAACGGGGGTAGCTGATGAAGTAGAATGTTCTCTATGTGGCTTGTGTGTTTTCTTGTCTCTGTTTTGTTTGCAATGTCCTGTACCCAGATATGCACCTATACATACAGGTGGATTCCTCTGTTACTACTACGTATCTCTTTTTTCCCCCTTGTACTTCCTCTCTTTCTCTTTTCCTTTCGTTGCTCACCTATTCTTCTACTTCCTCCCTTTGTTTCTCCCTCTACCACTCTCTCTCTTCCCCTTACACCGGCATGGTCACATGCTTCCGGTCAATAATCCTATTCTTCCTTGGCTATTGCCGAGCAAACACGCGAACCACTTCGTTCCTATTTTCAAGTTCGTGCCTCACAGCGTTCATACACACATAATTTTTCTCGTCTGGCCGTAAAGTCTTTTCTGTTTGTTTTCCTGTCTTGATTTTTGTCCGCCACTACATTCCTCCATAGCAAGATTTAATTTGTGTATACAAATTTAATTTGTGGTCCATGGGAAGAGCCGTTTTAACGATGCGTCCTGCCCAGCTCTTCGAAACGCCGGTGTTAAAACGGTGGTAGCTGATGAAGTAGAATGTTCTCTAGGTGGCTTGTGTGTTTTCTCGTCTCTGTTTTGTTTGCAATGTCCTGTACCCAGATATGCACCTATACATACAGGTGGATGTTGGTATGCACATGCCTGTACGTATATA
>NC_068992.1:33677663-33692275 GCF_001194135.2 Octopus bimaculoides | reverse complement strand
TATATATATATGCTAACCAATGCACCCCGGCTTTGCCTGGGTGTTATGACCTACAGCCACATTGTATTATTTGTTCCTTTCTGATGGGCAGAATTGGCACACGAGGAGCATGAAGCAAATTACTCTTCTTTAAAAACATGTTTTTGTTTTTCTGTCGTTTGCTGATGAACAACACTACCGTTTCTGTCTACCAATTCAGTCACAAGTTAGTAGTTGACCCAGGGCTGTAGTAGAAAACACTTACCAAAGGTACCATGCAGAGGGACTGAATATGGAACTATGTTGTTGGAAAGCAAACTTCTCAACCACACAGTCATTCTTGTACTTAATATGCATGTGTGTGTTACAATTGTTGCTAAATCAAGTATTATGTCCCACTATGTCTCAAATTTAGCAGTTCATCAAGCAGAAATCTATAAAATAAATGCCAGATTGAAATACATACTGAGATGAGTATGATCAAATAAATTTTTGAAGGTGATACACCATCATGGTGACAGTCAAAAGACTAAACCCAGTAAAATAATGTGTAACGACTAAATGGCTTCAAATTTGAGGTAATGGATTACTAACTACAAGATGAGTTCAAAGCTTTCACTCTATACAACATTACTGTTGTACATCTCAGTCTACTTGACTTCCAACAATTAACAATTTTAATTTGAAGTTGTATGGTTAGCAGTGACAAAGTTGTCCAGATTTCTTAAAAATTAGCATGCAAAATATTCTGAGAAAAAGTATTTTTTCACTACAACAAAACACACACACACTAACTCTATTTTATGAATTTAAGATATGTATATATACATTATTTACATTATTTATATTTGATGGATACTTATCCTCATCTTGTTTGTTGTTAACACAACATTTCGGCAGGTATACCCTTCAGCCTTCATCAAGTGTCTTGGGGAAATTTTGAACCTGAGTTCTCATTCCTAAGATATTTTTATGATGTTATTAAGGTCACTGCCTGGAATCGAACTTGGAATCTTGGGGTTAGTAGCCTGCACTCTTAACCACTATGCCATATGCTCACAGGCAAAATGAGGACAAATATCTGTCAAATATAAATAATGTAAATAATTCCTCATTTCTTAAATATAGAATTCTTAAATATAGAAGCGCATCATATATATATGTATATATATATATATATATATATATATATATACAATAGGCTTCTTTCAGTTTCCATCTATCAAATCCACTCACAAGGCTTTGGTTGGCCCAAGGACACTTGTCCAAGGTGCCAAGCAGTGGGACTGAACCCAGAACCATATGGTTGAGAAACAAGCTTCTTACCACACGTTCACAGGTTGTATAGAAAGTCTTGGCCAAATTTTCAGTATTAATTTGAAAATACAAACATGATACCCAATGCTGCAAATTTTATTCTTTATATAGTGTTCCTCATTTTCTGTCACTTCTCTCCATCTGTTTTCAAATTTTTGAATGCTTCATTTGAAAATTCCCCGAGACACTCAAATTGTCTGAATCCTTGTGAATGGATTTGTTTGATGGAAACTGAGAGAAACTCATCATAGATATTAGGCTGGCCAAGAAATCCATCCAGTTGTTTTTAAACAAAAATGAGACACAAGTTTTAAACACAATGTGATTTATTCAATCATTGATATAAATATAGTTTGGTTCCAGTATCTTCTGCTGTCTTGTGGGCAGATCCACTATTCCCTGCTCAAAGAATATCCTATATTAACTGGAAAAAAACACTTCGACATGAATTTTTACATCCTCCTCAGTATTGAAGGTCTGTTCATTCAATGAATTTTGAAGAGACCAAAACAATTGGAGATCTGAATGTGCAAGGCAGAGTAAATATGGAGGGAGCAGCAAAGCTTTCCTGCCAAGCTCCAAGTAACTTCTGCCACTTTTGCAAAGAAGTGTGAGGTCTGGCATTATTGTGATGAAAGACAATGCCCTTATGATTAGCAAGTTCTGGATGCTTCTGGTGGATTGCTGCATTTAATTTGTCCAGTTGGTTCCAGTACACATCTAAATTGATGGTTCTATCTGTAGGAAGAAGCTTGCAAAAGACAACATTCTTCCAATCCCACCAAATTTAAAGTGTGACTCAGTTGAAGTCTCACTTTAGAGATAGCTTTTGTGTTGGTTCACCATGCTTCCTCATGATTGTTTGCACTTCATATTGTTATAGATTATCCAGTTTTCACCTATTGTCACTGCTCTCTTCAAAATAGAATAATTTTCTTCACATTTCTGAAATATGGGGCCCAAACATTCAGTCTGTTAACATAACCAAATCAATGCAGATGGTTTTCAATACATGATTTGGATATTTGGAGAATATCTGCAATAACTCTGGTCATAAAATGGGAGTTGGTGTCAACTCCTTCATTTTGCTCCTGTTAATCTCAGTTGGCTGGCCATAGCAAGGTGCATCTTGAACCAGATTTCCTGACTAAAATTTTGAAAACCATTTCTGGTACACATAATCCATAACAGCATTCTCTACATGTACAGTGAATATCTTCCTGCAGGTTTTTGCCACTTTCTAACCTTTTTAAAATGAAAAAGCATTAGATGTCAATAATGTTTGTTTTGGTTCTCCATTTTGAGGGTGATCTCAGGCACACAAGACACAACCTGTCTCATTGCAAGTTTACATCAAACTACATTGAAATGTCAAGTATCTAAAGAGTGTGTTTGTGCAAGGGGCAGACTGAAGTTAACTACTTATTAAAGTACTTGAACTTCAATATTGACAAAAACCAAACATACTTTTTAGCCAACCCAATACACACACACACACACAAGCTGTCTATGGCAGTACACAAAGACAATGTGGAAGTTACAACTTTTGTATGTTGTTTATACTTTAAACCATACAGATCTGCAGAGGGACTAAATAGTCATCTGAGAGGTCATAGATGGAAAGTCAAAGATTCCATGGACAAAGATGAAACACAAACAGATGACTATCATCTGTGAAGATGGAGCAATCACCTTGTGTATATGTCTGCATGGCTGGGTGTATGTGTCTGCATGGCTGGGTGTATGTGTGTGAGAATCTCTTTCCTTGACTTGACATCATGTGATATTTAGAAATGAGTGTTATCCTCATGCAAGTGGTGTCCTTCATTTCCAATTTTTCAGGAAAACGTATCTGACCACGAGGGTATTCTAAACTGTGCCTCAGCAAATTACGTCTGACCCATGCAGACATGGAAGAGGGAGCAATTAAGACAGTAATGATGATGGTAGGGAAGCAGTAGTTCCAAATAAAAATTTACTCTGACAATAATGTTCTCTGACCCATACCAATATGGAAAGCAGACATAAAACAGTAATAAAAAGTGGTGGCAAAGGTGCTGGCAAAGGTGCTGGCAGCTGTGGTGATGACACTAGTGATGGTGGCGAAGATGATGGCAATGACAGTAGTGATGATAGTGGCAGTGGTAGTAGTTGTAGGACTGGTTGATGAGGTGGGGGTCAAAGTGAGTGGATGATGGTGGTGATGATGATGATGATGATGATGATGATGATGGGGGTAATGATGAGGTTGGCTCATATTAGAAAGTTTCTGACTTTTTGCTACATACAAGTGTAACCTAAATTAGTGTTGCAGCATCCACACAAATATTTTAGTTCACATCCAAAATATGGGTGTTATTTGACTGCCAAAACCTTGCTTTTCAGCACACTACCCTCAATGGCCCACTTGTATCCTTAGTCTTTCTCTACTCTTTTTTAAGTGCAGCTTTCTGCTGCTCTAATCCAGCAAACTGTGAATCTCTTGGTCTTAGTGCACTTAGTGTTTCTCTTTCTTCCTTTTTGTGATCACTAAATTTTTCCACTGAACAGACCACTGCAAAATATGTGTTCTTGTCCACATTCTGGCTTAAGACTTAACCTCCTGTGGACCAAATTGAATACCAACTGCATTGATCTAATCACCCTAAAAGAACTTGAAAGGCTGAAGACATTCTATTTCCTTCTCAGGCTAAATATTGCTTTCAAATTTTGGCACAAGGCTAGCAATTTCAAGAGAGGGGATAAATCGATTACATCAACTCCAATACTCAACTGGTAGTTATTTTATCAACCCCAAAAGGATGAAAGGCAAAGTGGACCTCTGTGGAATTTGAACTTAGAATGTGGAGACAGACTAAATGCTGCAAAGCATTTTGCTTGGTGTGCTAATGATTCTGTCAGTTCTCCACTTTCTTTAGGGATAAATATTAGAAAATGTTTTAATCTTGATTTTTTTTTTGTTAATTCGGCTTCTATAACCTTTTATTTGGTGATGTCAACAGCGTAACTTTGTAATTGTTGTTTAAAGCAGGTCAGCCCAGATGAAGCAGACTTATGTGCAAAGTTGTTATTTTTGTGCCTCTTTCAGGGAGTGACCTTCATTGTTCAATGTATCGTTCTATTTTTAAGATAGTACTTTATAATTTGAGAGATTTTGCTACTATTTCTAGCATGATAAACAGTTAAATAGAAGATCCTTTATTAACTTTGTTAGATATGAAAGAGTGTGATAGGATTTAAACTTAAATCAATAAACACTTTGGCCATAAAACATCCATAGTAAGTTTTATTTTCCACTTAACAACAGATATATATATATATATATATATATATATATATAGAGAGAGAGAGAGAGAGAGTGGGGGGGGGGAGAAGTGTAATATAATGTTATGTTTGATTTTGCTTCTTGTAAATACTAATTGTAATGAGAACTTACATTTTTCATGAGACTGTCAGCTCATTGAAAAGTTCTTTGTATTTTAGCCATGAATGCAGGTGAACTGTACTCTGGCTGAAATTGACTAATAACTAAATGGATAAAGAAAGACAAAGAAAATGTGGACTCGATGACAGAATAATGTATAAATTGAAAAACAATGTCAAGATTGAATCCACCATTTACATAAGAACCAACAATTGAAATGAATTCCAACCAGCTTATCCTGAAGCCATCTAGATCCTCCATAGAGTAAAAATTGCTATTTCATTAATCAAAATTCCCTGACACATTTTAAAGATTACTTCTGTAAATATTTACTTTGCTGTCCATAATTTAAGTGAAATATATTTTGATTATTCATTTTATATGACATAAATTTTTATCAAAAGGATAAATAAACCAGATTTGACATTCAGTATCAAATTTATAGCAGTTTGATGAAATTTGCATAAAAATTTCTTCTGTTATTGAACTTATGGAAAGATTATATTTGACAGTGCAAGACAGAGCTTTGTAAACAAGTACTAACCTATTTATATTAATCATGGATCAACTAAACTTCTAACATCCTAAAAATAATCTATATAACTGCATTGAATAAAATGTTTCTGTAACTTGCTTTCTATAAGTTTCTATGTTACATGTCAGATATAGAGAGGGAAGAGAAAGAGAGAGGGGGGAGAAAGTGAGAGAGGAGAAAGAAAGAGAGAGAGAGAAAGAAAGAGAGAGGGAGAGAAAGAGAGAAGGTACATTACCAAGAGAAGTGGGAGAATAATGAAGCAGCATCAGAGAGGACATATATAGACAGATTTTCAAGTTACTAACTTATAATGACACAAGATAGATTGGCTGCATTATCCTGATAGTTATGCAAGCAAACTACAGAATGATTATGAAGAAAACTAATCAGAGCTTAGATTTATACAAATATTAAGTTTAGAAGTATTGTCACCTCTGTGATATGTGTCAAGTAAAATGTGTATTATATATGCTGAATTAACAGACTTATTTTGCCCATAAGAGAGAACAGGAAATAGCAATTATGATATGGTTTCATGCTAAACTATGCTAGATTAGATACAGACTCTCTACATTCCAACAAATTTCACAATAATTGCCACAATTAAGGACATAATTTGATTTTAACACTTTCAGATCTAAGGTAGAACATAAGAGACATTATGACTTGTATAGTTTGGTTCTTTAAATTTTCATTGCTCTGTAATTAGAACATGATTTCACTTGCATGTTTACTTGCATATATTGCAACTACAAGTTTTATTGACTTAAAACAATTGAAGATTAGGATGTAGAGCTCAGGTCTGTGATGTTTCAAACAGTATCAAGTTAACAATATGGCAGAACTAAAAATTTACCAGGGTAATATTCTACATACAAAATACAAATATTGTGGAGTCTCACATACGTAATAAAGTGAGTTAAAACACCTCAGTTATCTGAGATAGTGAATGCACTGAAGTTTCAATAATTTCCCAAAATTTCAGAGAAATTATTTTATAAGAATTAAGTCACTTGTTTTTAAATTTCAAACACTCTCAGAGATAGACTTTGTCTACTAATTGCGTGGATTATCTTTGTTCATATAAACAAAAATTTTTAATTCACTATATTATACATGTGAAATCCTACTACATTTATATCAGGACAAATATGTGTGAAAACAGAGGTGTTGAGTTTCATTAAAAAAGTTTTTATTTATTTCAAAACCTAAACTATAACAAGTATAGTAACATTATATCTATAATATATCTAAATATTATAAATATGATACATAAATATGTTTAACTCTTTTGGTACCAGTCCATCTGAGACTGCTCCAGATTCTATTCTACCAATTTCATATTTTAAAGTGATTTAAGTTAAAACCTTTAATCAAAAAAATTTCCTGTTGATTTATGTTCCAAACACCACCTTAATAATAGCAGTTATTTTACTAAATTTTTCATTCCTATCAAAATTAATAGATATAAGAAAAATTAATTCCAACAGAAATATGGTAGCAAAAGGATAAAAAAGAAGAAAGTATACTATAAAAAACATTAAATAAACATATATACATTACTTTATTAGTTCCTGTGAAGAGCCCTCAAATTTGATTTTATTTTTATCTTTTGTTGGAAGTCACTCCCAACAAAGAAGCAAGCAATATGAAATAAAATCTAAAGGAGTTATTTAGTTTGTTGGGAGTTACAAAAGAAACAAAAAATTTTATGAGAACCTTTCTTGAAAAATATAAAACAAGTGGAAAATTAAGAAGAATTAAGATTATAAGAGAAACATGAAAACAGAAAAGAGTTCCATGATAAAAAAAACTGCTAGAGTAGAAACACTTCCGATGAAAGAGAACAACAATGAAAACAATGAGAATTAGTAGAAAGATGAGCTACCCAATAAGGAAGCTTAATATGAGGAACAAGAGGAGAAATTTCAGCTGAAGAAACACCATGGAAATATTAACAGAATAGAGATAAAGTTGTGTCCCAACAGCATAAGAGGAATCTAGCTGCTGTGATAAAACCAACAATGAAAGAAACTCAATATTGAACTTAATAAAGGAAGGAAAGAATACTAACACAAATACTGGCATAACTGCGATAACATTATAACAGTATTTCATACAAGAACAAATAAGTGACTTATAAAGATAATGAATGCAGTCATAGAAAAGAAAATGACAACACTGATACAAAAAAAAAAAAAAAACCCAACGTTTTAGAAAAAGATTTAAAACAATCATTCTAAGTAAGATTTTTAGAGACAGTTAAACCTAAAACCAAACACTACAAAATCTAGGAAGAACAGTATCATCAACGATCCTATAACAATGTAAATAGGTTTACTTTTTGCTATGTTGAAAGTAATCAGCCACTGAGTATATTGGCAAGTTACTGAATGCAAGTCAAGTAATCAACAATTTTCACCCAATCAGGCAAATCAGATTTCTCACTGAAGCAAGAATACAACACTATATTACCAGAAAATATAGTAAAGTTAGACATGATATCACCAAGAAGATCATTAATAAAAACAAACAAAAAAAGATCAAACTGAGAATAGAATCTAGAGCCATAGATGAGATAGACTCCATGAAACAAAGATAACCATCTAAAACACCTTTAATGCCTACGTTTGTACAATAGGAATTTGTGAGTTTGTTCAGAAATTACAACTTTGACTTAAGCATATGGGGGAGGCCAGCATAACAAATTCAGCCACATGCTTTTGAAACATCAAGGGCAAAAATATTTTCTATTGAGGAATTATCTAAAGCTCTGTAGAATCATTCATTTGTATCAATTCGAAGACCTGCAGTGGAACAAAAATTGTGAAAAACCATCACAATATTGAATGATTTTGAAGTACAAAATACCCTGGTTGATTAAAGATTCAAAAACCTTGCTAATTCTAGGGACATGCAGAAAGAAAATCAATTTAGGCAGTAGTTTAGGGGATCAAAACATTCATTAGAGTTTGTGAAAATAGGAATCACAAAGAGGGATTTCTATCAGGTTGGAAAGGAAGATTACTCTGAAAAGTTTAGACAGATACAAGGAAAGTTCAGATAAGCACTTCTGCAATACTATCACATGACTAGAAGCCATGTAAGAACTAAGGCTATAAATTGCCTTTATCACAAATGTAGAAGTTATATGCAAGTGAAATACATGAATATCATGTTGAGAGGGAATGATCAGATGAATCAAATGTAGAATTATAAGAAAGCAACAAAGCAATTAACTCTGTCCTATCTTTAGTTAGAAGTCAGTGTCTCGTAAACATTGAAAAGACATAGAAAGATAGAGCTAACATTTTTCAATACACTGCTATAAATTTTCTAAAAGACCCAAAAGCCTAGCTTTTGGGAAGCAATCTGGGATATGGTCAACTCTATATCTGGAGATTTAACATCTGAAAGAAAATTTTTTGCACTGTTTCTTATTAAGAAAAGTTGCTTTGATGAAAGAGAAGGTAAAAATAGAGGAGTGTGGCTTAACTTAGTATCACCAATAAGGAATTACAGGTAACATCAGTTTCAATCCAAGATACTAATTTAGAGGTATGAACATTAGAAGGCAAAGAATTATCCCACTGAGCATTATAAAGAAAATCTTGAAAGAATACCAGTCACATAGTTAACAGTTATAAAAGCTTTGATGAAATGGAGGATCACTGCTAGAGAAAATTCAATATGGTTAGAATTGCTTACTGGACCATGAGAAGTGATAGGTTAAATGGTAGGATCAAATACAATGGACATGAAAAGAACCATGGTTGTGATGATTTGGATAACAAGTAGGAATGTTAACTAACTGAGAAAAAATTGAGGCAAAGAGAAAAAAAGTAAAAGTAGTGATTTTAGAATTGAACTATTAATAGGATGAACTCTGAAATTGTTAAAGAGTAAAGTATTTGTTGAAGGACAAAGAGAAATGATTTGGTCAATGTTGATGGATGCAGCATCAATAAACACACTCTTGAGAGGATTGGGGGTGATGGAGGAAGAAAAGATGAATGGTAGAACATAGGACAACCAAATAGAAATGCATTAGAGAATGGTCAGCAGACTCAAACCTAGATTCATGACTGATTGGAAGATTTGGAGCAATGTGGATACCAAGACTCCTAACAAGAAGTAACATTGAAACATTGTTCTTAAACACCAAACTCCTCAATCGTGAAAAAATGATTTGAACTTGAAGAAACCAACATTCTACATAGGAAGCTGTATTTGTGGCATTTATGCATATACAAAAGGGATACAAGTCTGGACAGCGGTAAGCCCATTTGCTCCTAAATCAGTTTCAGGTCACTGAAAACAAGTGCTTTATTTTATTTTATTCTCCCTGTTATGCACAACTTATTTCCAGCACTGAATTTCAAAGTTGAATAACTATGAAAAGGGTTACAGACCCCTCAGGGACTGGAATTGATACAGAGGTTACCTCATATAATATCAGCTGGAGCCAGAGTCATCACCCTGAAATAATTACTGAAGTGATCATTTACAAGTTTTTGTAACCTTCTTTTGCATGTTTAATGTAACTCATTGAGAAAAAGAAAAGATAACTCTTGCATTGATTGTGGTGATGCAACAATTTGAATATCTTGTACTGCAGACGTTGTATTTTCAGTATGTGATTCTCTAGAAATTTTAGCATTACTTGATAGTGGACATTGTGAAAAGTCACCCAATGATACCACTAGTTCTCAACTATTTGGACATTTAATATGTGTGTATGATAACTTTGCCTCAGTTAATATTACATTACTGTATGAATCATTCTTGTTTTCACAAATATATTGGAGAAATAGAAATTTATCAGGAAGTGAAAATTAAGCCAGAAATGTATTGCCAGCAGGAGAGTTGTCAAAAATCCCTTTCATGAGGCATATCATTTCAAACTGTTTAGCAAAGAGGTCTTATTGAGAACAGTGTATCAGAAATACTGTCTTTGAAAAGAATCATAGATTATATGTTTCAGGTGCTAATTTTAATCATTTTTCAGCTTTACAATAATCCTATTTTATCCCCAAACTAAGTAAATTCCATCTGAGTTGTAAGATGTAGTTTTCCATGCAGCAATTTCTCATTTATTCAAATGAATTTCACATTCTTTCTGAGCAATGGTGATTGACAATCAGAGTGAATGTATTCAACAGTGCCACTAACAGTTGAACAGTTGATACTTTGAAACTTTCTTAATTAACTGTTTCAGGACTTATATTTGGACATTCAAAAATGAAATAATGAGAATTCATTATTAGTCCCCAAAATGATACTTTCTGTGAGATAATGATCATACTGATAGTTCTTTAAAGTGAATACTAAGATGCTCCATAGGTTGAACGTCATTGATTAGAGTAATTTCATGTGGGTGAAAGGAGTGAGCATAATATTGACACATAATCAACAAGCACAAATTCATTTAACATCATCAATAGAGTGGGATAGATATTTAGATAAGACAAAACCAAACACCCTCATTGTTTCTGGAGTGAAGAACCTTTCGTGTATCTTAAATAATTTGGTTGCAAAATAGATGCACATTTGGCATGTGTCAATACTGCTGAAACAATTCATTTTATTTATTTAGTATTTTGGTCTGTTATCCAACACATAAACAGCTCATCATCAGTCAGTGTTGAGAGTAAAATGGAGTTCAGCAAAAAGATGATTCCACTTCTGAACAGCCCCAATAACTAGAGTGGCTTCTTTCTGTATTGATGGATAGAGTAGTTCATTGTCAAACAGAGTACTTGACATAATAGCAACTGATTTGTCTTCTTGATATAGAGAAGATGAAACTGCAACATCTGATACTTCACATTTAACTGGAAAAGGTCAAATCTCATCAATAGTTACTAAGATGACATTCAGCAATTCCCTTTTCAAAGTATTAAAGGCTGTGTTTCTTCTAAGACTTTGATTTTATTTGAGAGTTTATTGTGTATTACTGGAAAATATATGAATATGCCTAGAGTTCTGCAAGGTGGCTTAAGCCTTGACGGAGGTAGCAGCTCTTCGAAAGGGTGTAATCTTTCAACTTCTGGTTGATTTAACCTGTTCCTAATAAAATAGACAAGTATCTTGATATAACAGACTTGGAATCATTCAGAGTTAAGTATAGGCTTTTGCAGGCGTTTATAAACATTTGCACATTCAAATCCAGTTCAGCTTTGTTCGTTCTACCTATTGTTATATTATCTAAATAAGGAGATGTTCTTTTATATTTTCTTCCTTTACAACTATATCAATAAGCCTTCAGAAACAAGAACAAGAATATGGCAAAAATTAACAGATTCTTGATTTTTTTTTTAATGCAGAATGTTCCTTATCTGGCTTAGTAAGAGGTATTTGATGATATGCAATTTTAAGGTCAAAGGTGGAGAAAAATTTGAATACAGAAAGATTATGTATGATATCACTGATCTGTGGGAGTGTGTATGCATCCAAGTCAGTAGGTTAAGCTTATCCTTTATTAAACTGCTTATGCATACCAAGGTGACATGACAGGTTCAGTGATGCTCTCAAATAAAAGCCTATAAACCACTATGAATAACTTCACTGTCAAGTTTAGTAAATCGTTGAAATGAGTGATTTTGTGGAAAATTAGGAAAAGTGCAGGAGCTTTGATAGATGATACTATGACACACTAATGTTTAGCACTTGTTATAAAATCTGGTGAGAAACTGTCATACTCAACAATAAAACAATTATGCTGCTTCTGAAGATCTTGACAAAGAATAAGGGGAGCATAGGTTCCAAATATGCAGCAATGTCTATCTTGTACATGTGTTCCACATTTATTGAAGAAGCACATTCAATGCTTCCTCTTCAAATGCAGTTGAAAAAGTTCAAGCCATGCCTGGTGAAGCAGTCTCACGATGAGAAAAGTGCTAAGTGGAATAAATTAAGATTCAGAATATCAGCTTAAAATATTTTATTTTAATCCAAAGTTAACTAAAATACACTAAGGAATAAATATAACATATTAATTTAATTAAATATGTTCCAGAAAAATGAAGTACATAATGCAAAACATACCAATTATAAACATCAAATATGCATCTATGCATTATTTCATTTCTTTAATTGCTACATCGGTTTTAATTTTGTGTGCGTTTGAACAGCCAATCACTAAAAGCGTAGGTCGGGGTCACAATGTGTAATATTTACTGCATTTTTGATGTTGACAAAAAAATTATTCTTTACAAATGCTCATTACCTTACAAAAGATATATCAGCTAAGCAAATAGCCTTTCCTAAATGCACTAAAACACTATAACATATTCAGAACACTATTTCAGAAAACTATCGCTATTCTTTTTGAGCATATAAAAGATAATTTTAGATGGGGCAAAAGAGTAAGACAAGAAAAAGTAAACTTACTTCTTCAATTCTCCAGAATTATATTTGAAAAAGACTCATACATCTCAGTACCCATCCTTAGACATCAGAAAGATCAGAAATAACACAAAAATTAACATATCTAGGTCAAATGAAAGAGGATCATGGAAAAATGGCTCAATATTGAATAAATAAAACTCATCTAAAGCTAAAAACTCAACATAAAATAGACTCTATAGCTTCTTTACAATCTCCTGGAATGGCTCTCTTCATGATATATTTACCCAACATACAGTTAAAAAAACAGAAATTACTGAAATTAGTCATTACTCATTTTGCCCCTTTTAAGACATCATATTTTAGACTTGAAAATCATAAAATTAAACGTTAGTTTGGCAAACAAATTGACTTGGAACCTAATAGAAAAAGAATATTGAATGTTAAACACCAAAAATTACCCACATATTTTATTAGCTACCTCAATTACATTCAGGTTAAAGTTGGGGAAAAATTTCTTGAAAAATCTCCTGATTGTTTCAAACTCTCTCAATTTCGATAGCAACAACTACGCTGACCAATTTTTGTTTCCAAACATGATGCAGCAGTCGAAAACGATGATGCAACACTTGCAATGTAATGGTTTCAAACAAGCAGGGAGAAAATAATGACAACTCAGAAATTACTCAATTTGCCCCAGTTACCTATTCCCATCCCCCACCTCATCATAGAAAATACAAATGTTAACAAATAAATAAAATCTTGTAATTAGATATTGTGATGTAATATAGTGTCCTTAATGTTTAACTCCAAATGATTCAAGTTCTGTAGGCATATGATGCAAGGTATTCCAGCTTTGACCCTTTTTTTCCTTTTGATGTGTCTTTCATTTTTTAAGATGGTGGAATGTGATTTTAGGAAGATTTGGTTGTTATTTGTAGTAGGTCGTGGGACTACATAACAGTACCCTTGCTGGCTCATATACTGTTTAATAATCATTTTCTAAGATCAAGAGAACTTTTTAAGGGTTGGTAACTAGCTCCATATTGATTAGATTAAATGGTTAAGAAATAAATTCTTTTCAAGACTGTACACTTGCCTATGTAATGAGACCTAGAATTTGAACCATTTTCTATAAGTTATCAAGCTAGTATCTCATTTGAGGCATACAATTGTCACATGTATGTCCTATTTATTGACCAATTGATTTGCAGGAGATTTATGCTACAAAGTCAGAGCATCATCTCAAATAAATGACTGAAAAATTTAGACGCTACAAAAGTCAATCCCCTAATCCTAAACTTCTCTACAATGAATACTTGAAAAGGCACCTTTAACAAATATATTATAAAATGATTGCAAGTTTTGTTTCTGTTTACAACACACATAGTCAGTTTAAACCATAATAATCTTACACCCAAGACCCCAGCAACAATGAAGACCAAACCATCTTATGCAACAATGGTGACCCAACATAAACAAGCTATCATTCCATGACAAAATACAATATAAGTGTGACACCTACACAAAGTAACATCCCAGATGATCAAGTACTATTTCAAAACAGTTTGGTAAACTGAAGCAATGTAGAGAATAATGTTTTCTGCCTAGAATTATACAGAAACATGGGTGCAGGCACAGCTGTGTGGTAAGAAACTTGCTTCTTAATCACATGTTTCCCGGTTCAGTCCCACAGCATGGCATCTTGAGCAAGCCTCTTCTACTATAGCCTCAGGCCATCCAAAGCCTTGTGAATTGATTTGGTTGATGGAAACTAACTGAAAGAAGCCCATCGTGTGCATGTGTCTATATATATATATATATATATATATATATATCTTATAGTAAAAATGGAGACATAAGGGTGGAAAATCACAGGAACAATACCATATGTCCAATGTAAGATACAATATGTGTGTTCAATTCCTTCAAGAATCAATAAATGAATTTATAGTATTCAGTCTCTAAAGTGTCTAAAAGGTACGGTAAAAAGACCAGCAAATACAACAA
>NC_068992.1:33650218-33677064 GCF_001194135.2 Octopus bimaculoides | reverse complement strand
CCCATATCTTCGTACTTCGTATTTTTTGTTGTTTACATTTTGTGACATCCTGTGCCCACAATTGCATACATATAAGTAAATATGTATGCGTATGTATATATGCATATATATATATATATATATATATAATTTATATTATTATATGATTGAATGCCACGCATCCTTTTCCAAGTAAGTTTTATCTATCTATCTATCTATCTATCTATCTATATGTTATGTCTCAAGCTACTGCTATCTAGCACCTTCGGATGATCTCTACTCAACCGCTACACAACTGCTACTCAACACTCTCCCTTGGCCAGACTACCTCTATTTATATGTCTTGGGAGATCATACGTCTTCGCCTGGGGGCATCGACACAACACTATATATATATATATATATATATATGTATGTATATATATATATATATATGTATATATGTATGTATGTTTATCTATGTGTGAGTGTGTGTCTTTGAGTCTGTGTTTGTCCCCAACCCACCACTTGACAATTAGTGTTGGTTTGTTTATGTCCCAGTAACTTAGCAGTTCAGCAAAAGAGACTGGTAGAATGAGTACTAGGTTTAAGAAATAAGTCCTAGGGTAAGATGATTTGTTCAACTAGAACCTTTAAAGGTGGTATCTCAGCATGGCCATACTCAAATGACTAGAACAGTAAATGATATACGATAAACACCTGCATAGTATTTGAAGTTCAAACATTTGAGAAACTAGTATAAATGTTTATCTACTGGGCAATGTTGCCTGTATGTGAAATATCATTTCACACCCATTAACTGCTGACTTTTCTATTCTCTGTTGGTGGTGGTGGTGGCAGTGATAATGGTGATGGTGGTGGGACATCATAAACAATGTTAAGTTTGAACTTCCCAGGAAGAAGAACCAAATAATTAAAGATTACATTGATGCAGCCATAACAGTGTTATTCATATACATGTTGGATGATCTTAGAATTTTTCTTTTCAAATTTGAGGTTTGACTGACTGACAAAGATTTGTATTAATTTCTGAGTGAAGAATTTTCAGTAAAGAATACTTCTTAATTATATATTAAGAATCCCACTGTGCTGTTTAAAGACATTTTCAAGATTGAATGTGTTGCTTGACTCATATACAATACACACTTCAATTGTAGCAGTCAATATATTTAATGAGAATAAACAGTTGCATTCTCTCATACTCTCTCTCCAACCTACCTACCTACCTACCTACCTGCCTGCCCATCTACCTATCTATCTATCTGTCTATCTACCTACCTACCTATCTATCTATCTATCTACCTACCTATCTATCTATCTATCTACCTACCTATCTATCTATCTATCTATTCTTTCTTTCTTTCTCTCACTTCTAAGAAATATCACTAAACCCTTACTGTATACCTTCATCACCAAACTTCTTCCAAAGGTTCCACAAATATGGTAGATATGCTCAAAATATATTCAATAATTGAAAGAATATATTTCTTTAATCAGTGTGTGCTCTTTTCTGTCTTTTATATAGCTCACTTGTTTACGTATATAAACATACCATTTTTTTAAACATTGTGTTTGGGTATGGACGTGCTTGATATATTTCTGATTCTTAATAAAGACCTCTATTCATTCTGATTTTATTATGTCTGTTGGGATATCCACTAATCTAAGACAAAAATGCTGCTACTTTTTCATTAATTGCTTTTCTCAAAAGATCCTAATTTCAAAATGCATGTTTCTTCTCTTATTGAAAATTTAATTATTTTCTTAAAAGCATAGAGAAAATTGTTTAATTTATGAATAGAGAGAAAGAACTATGCTTAGTTTTCAGTGAAATAAGATATCTGAAATATTGACAAGAAAACAAAAGTTGTAACAGATGTATACAAGCAGTCATAGACTGAAGACCATGAAATGCTATGATAGTTTAGTGGATTTCCCAGATTGAGATCCTCTACCAATATAAAAAATATGAACATTTGGTTGGGCAAATTGCTTGACATAGCAGCCAAATTCTTCTCATACAGAAGTTATTATTGTGAAAAAGGAAGAATCATTGAGTAATGTAGTCCTGGATGCACTATAAGGCATGATGGTCATGACTGGAGCACTTTAATTTCAGGTCTGTTTAATCAAAGTTGGCCTGAGACTAAGTAACAACAGTAGTAGCAGTTAGTAGGAGCAGGGTACTGAGCAGCAGTAATAGAGATTTCATACCTTTTTATCAGGCAAACTAAGATTTAATAAGTCTATCTACTATATTGAACTGTCATCTTGAAAACTCAGCGACACAGATTCAGGAGGGAAACCTTTATCTGGTCATCTCACCTGCAGAAATAGCGGCGAACTTTCTCTCACAAGGTACTATCTTTTGAGAGGACATGCACTTCAGATAAAGTAGTCCACAGCATAAATTGCATTATACATACATAAAACGGGTAAAGATTCCCTTTGGTCATGAATGACCATGGAATTGTACCTAGAAAGTTACCCTCTGATGCAGAAGCCTGGGCAAGGTTGTTTATGGAAGACCAGCAGTCTCCCTGGGCAAGGTTGTTTATGGGAGACCAGCCTCCCCTCTCCATGCCATTGATGTTATTGATGGGAAAGGCAAGTGCTGATACAGCTCGGCACCATTGACATCGCAACTCATTTCTATAGCTAAGTGAACTGGAGCAATGTAAAATAAAATGTCTTACTCAAGAACACAACACACAACCCAGTCCGGAAATCAAACCCACTACCTCATGACTATAAGCCCAATGCTCTAACTACTGAGCCATGTGCCTTCACAGTCATGAGGTTGCATTCGGCTCACAATCAAGAGGTAAAGTAAACAGTTTTTGGAGTTACAGCCTTCCTCAGAGTCTCAAAATATCAAGTTTTGCTTGAATATCTCAGTTTTTAAGTTGTTTCTATGGTTGGACGCCCTTCCTTGCTCTAACCACTTTCCAGATTGTACTGGGTGCATTTTTTCTTGTTACGTATACAAGAAAGTTTGTAATAACTCCAGCATTAGGGAGATTACTAAGAAAATCATAACCCTAAAGAGAACCTCATCTGCAACCGAGAGAGAGAGAGAGAGAGAGGGGGGGAGATAGAAGGGGGATAAGAAAGAAGCTGATGAGTTAAGATGAGGTACTGAGAGAAGTTAAAGTAAGTTAAAAGGCATAAGTTAATTGTCAAGAAGAAGATGGTAATGGAGGGAGTAAGAGAGACATTGTTCAGGAAAGGGATAATAGAAAGGAAAGGGAAAGAATAGTAACAGAGATTACTAAGGGAGATAGAGAGAGAGAGAGAGAGAGAGAGAAAGAGTGTATGTGTGTGTGTGTGTGTGTGTGCATGCGCATGTGAGTGGGTTGTGTAGGATGCAACTTGTTGCTCCTTTGTGTTAGAAATGGGCAGATAGGCATGGCTGGAATGTCCAAGAAAATGAAAAGGGAGCTTGATGACAGAAATATTGGGATGAGAAAATGGAGATTTCAAATATATGAATGCATAAGACAGAAGTAATCAGAGGTAAATAATAAGGGTGGCAAATGGTGAATATGAGCAAGTGTGGTTGATGGTATCTATGAGTGGCAGGTGATCAATGATAAGAGAGAGATGGATATCAACAGAGTGTGATTTAGAAGAGAGGAAGTGATGACTGGAAGTATTGAAAGGGCAACGATATGTAGTTAAAAGTTCTGTTTTCATTAGTTACAGTGGTAAAATAATAGAGCAGATAGAAAAGTGAATGACGGAGACATGGTCACGAAGATCTTTACATTACAGAATATTATCAAACATCATTCTTTCTGCTTGTTTTCTTTCTAAGTACATCTACCATTTAGGTTCCCTTCTAGTATAGCTTTCTACTGTGTGCCTGTCTTCCAGTCTTTCCAAGTCTGTCTCTCCAGATTATGATTTTGTCTACCTTGTTTGTCCGGAACCTTGCACCAGCCTGGTTGGTAGCCCTCAGCAAGTTTCCCTGTAGGATCTTCAAGTTGCTCTCTATGATATAGATCTCTTCCCCTTCCTTTTATCAATGTTTTAACTAGTACTTCTCTATATTTCTAAATATTCAGTGGATCTTTAAGCTCATATCTGTGTGTGTGTGTGTGTGTGTGTGTGTGTGTGTGTGTGTGTGTGTGTGTGTTTACTTTAATGCAAAAGTGGGTATAACTTTTTGATTAATTGATACAAGCTGTTCAAATTCCTCATGTTGGTACAATAGAGGAAAATATTTCATCAACAGTGGCCAAATGATGTTGGCATCGTTTTCTACAAAACTTATTCTCACTTCACATCACAACACTAAGTCAGAACTATTTCACTTCAACTGTCCCTGTTCTCTTTAACATTATGCCAAGACACATAACAGATGGAAAAGATCTCATGTTGATAAAAGTAATGTATGCAGATGAATGAAGTTTAATAAAGGGGAACTGGCATTGAAGTCAAACCACACAGTGGGAGAACATCAGCTGTGACTATTAACATGAATTGCCTATGAGTGAATGGATTGATTTACATTGTCAAGCAATTTACAATCTGTGAGCTTGCTGAACAATTGGACACCCATGCATAGAGAAACCATTAGAAGGAAAAAAAACAAACAAGAATCTGAAAATGATCCACATAAATTATGACAATGCCTCACCACACATTTTCAGCAACAAATCAGGCAATCTGCTGAGTGAGCTGGTCAGTGGTTCCTCAATCATGAATACAGCTTGAATCTGGTACCCATCAATTTCCACTTTTTCAGTCCAATGAAGGACAATCTTTAGGGACAGTGGTTCAATGACTCAGAGGAGACAGAAGTGGCTATTAAGATGTGAATACAACTGTGCACAGTTATAAAAACCATACCAAAACAGACAGTGAAACTTGGTGCAGTCTTCTGTTAAATTGTCCAACTCATGGCAGCATGGAAAACGGACATACAATGATGATGATGATGATGAAGATGATTCATGAGTTGGGTTCAATGACACTGCAAATGCACATTGTAACAGAGATTTAGTTGAGCTGTACCTTTGTACAGATAAAGAAAAACTCTACCAATATGGGTAATTCAAATAAACCAAGCCAGTTAATGAAAAGGTTATGCCCACATTTACATTACTTTTGGCTTAACCATTGTTTTAGATCCTAGGTTCATTACTTTGTCACAAATTCACAAATTAATGAGCAATTTTATCTGTCAGTATCTCTTTTGCTCTGTTGCTGGCATTTCTGTTGATTTATTTACAATGCACTGTTTGAAGCCTTTAAGAAATAAACATTGTGTCTATACTATTTCCTTGGTATATGTTACTATACACACACACTCACACATACACACACATACATACATACATACATACATATATACATGCATCATCATCATCATTAAACGTCCACTTTCCATGTTGGCATGGATTGGACAGTTTGACTGAGGACTGGCAAGCCAGGAAGCTGTACCAGGCTTCAATCTGATCTGGCATGGTTTCTAGAGTGTAGAGGGTGCTTTGTACGTTCCACTAGCACAGGGACCAGTCAGGCGGCACTGGCATTAACTACACTCAAGTGATGCTTTTTACATGCCACCAGCACAGGAGCCAGTCAGGCAGCACTGGCATTGACCATGCTCGAATGGTGCTTTTTGCATGCCACCAGCACTGACACTGGCCGTACTCGAATGGTGCTTTTTATGTGCCAGTCAAACGGCACTTGCATTGACCACAACTGCAATTTCACTTGACTCAACAGGTCTTCTCATGCACAGTATATTGCCTGATGATTGAAGGATACTTTTAAATGGGCTGGTTATGTGACACTGGCATTGGCCATAGCTACAATCTCACTTGGTTTTCTAGGTCTTCTCAAGTACAGCATATCTCTAAAGGTCTCGGTTGCTTGTCCTTGCCTCTGTGAGGCCCAGCGTTTGAAGGTTCTGCTTCACTACCTCATTCCAGGGTCTACCTCTTCCACAGGCTCCCTCCACTGTTAGGGTTTGGCACTTCTTCAAACAGCTGTCCTCATCCATACACAACACATGATCATACCAGTGCAGTCGTCTCTCTTCCACACAACATTTGATGCTTCTTATGTCCAACTTTTCTCTCAGGGCACTTACAATCTGTTCTGTATGCACACTGACATTACACATCTAGCGAAGCATACTAGCTTCATTTCTTTCAAGTCTAGGCATGTCCTCAGCAGTCACAGCCCATGTTTCACTGCTATGTAGCATGGCTGTTTGCACACAGACATCACACAGTCTACTTTTCACTCTAAGTGAGTAGCCCTTTGTTACCAGCAGAGGTTCTGAACTTTGCCCAGGCTATTATTATTCTAGCAGCTATGCTCTCAGAGCATCCACCCTGCAACTGACTTGGTCACCTAGGTAACAGAAGCTATCAACTACTTTTAGTTTTTTCCTTTGGCATGTTATGGAATCTGTTTTCTGTACCTCTTCAGTGTTTATTGCCCCTGTGCATCTGTCACATGCAAAAACTATCTTCCCAGTTAACCTTCCTTTGCTATTGCTGCACATCTTATGTGCCCATAGCTTACACTAGGAACATCTTATGGAGTTTCTTCCTACTCCTTTTCTACAGATTGAGCAGGGCCATCTATTTGAAGAGATTTTTGATTTGTCTGACTTCCTACTTACTAAGACTTTGGTTTTTGCTAGATTGACTCTAAGGCCCTTTTATTTTTAACCTTGCTTCCACACCTGAAACTTCTCTAGTTCTGGCAGTGACTTCGCATTTAGAGCAAAGTCATCAGCATAAAGACGCTCCTAGGGATATCCTGTCTTGAATTCCTTTGCTATTGCCTGGAGTAATATGATGAATAAGAGGGAGCTGAGGACTGATCCTTGGTGAATCCTTACTTCTACCCAGAATCCTTCACTAAACTCGTTGCCAACCCTCACTTTACTGACAGCATCCTTGTACATGGCTTGTACAGAAGTTTATCTTTGGATAGGAATTTCTCCTGCAACTGCCTTACTAGAAATATAGCATCAGTGGTGCTTCTCCCTGGCAGAAACCCAAACTGCATCTCATCTAAACTAACTCGCTCTCTTATTAGTTGGGCTAAGACCCTCTCTGTGACTTTCATCACCTGATCCAACAATTTGATACCTCTGTAATTATTCCTGTCTGTTGCATCACCTTGACTATGGTGCTGCTACACCAGTCATTAGGTATGACTCTTTCATGTATCACCTGGTTCATCAGACGGGTTACTAGACTATATACTACACTGCTAAATATTTTAAGCATTACAGCAGTGATTCCTGATGGGCCGGGCACTTTCCCTGTCTTCATACCCTTAATTGCTTTATCTACCAAGGTACTGTCAATTCAAATAGCCTTCCTTCTGTTGGGTCAACATTCAGCAGACTCTCTTTCTCCCATTCATTCTCTTCATTTAGCAACCTTTCAAAGTGGTATCTCCAAGTTTCCCTCTTTGCAGCATCATTAAATGCAAGTGAGCCATCATCCATGCATACACATTTCCCTCCTATGAAATCGTGATTCTCTCACACATACTGTCTTGCAATATGAAATACTTCAAGTCTCAGGTCCTCACAACACAGAACATTGTTAAATTTTTTGTTATCTGCTTCCCCACTGGCTAAGTAAACCTGTCACTTAGCTTCAGGCAATCCCTTCAGGCAATCCCTTCAGGCAATCTGATATACTTCCCTGCTACCACCATACTTCCATGCCTGTTTATTTTCCCTAATACCCTGTCAACTACATTGTCCCACCATAACATTACTTTATGTCAAGAGGGGTCTTTTCACCAGCCACAAAGCTGGTCATTAACCCTCAACAGGTTGTCCTGTAGGAGCTTCCTGTAATTATGAGATGTTATATCCTCCTGTTTTTTGTCATAAGCCTCAAGTAATGCATCTCTAAATCTCTGTCCATTCAGAGAATCCTCAAGCTTTCAGACCCTTCTTTTCCATGCTGGTCATCTTGTTGGCAGCTATTTAGCCCTGATCCTGAAATCATTAACTACTAACCTATGTTATGGGGTGCATTCTTCACCTGGGAAAGTTTTGCCATTTCTAAGTAGCCATCTTTCCTGTTTACTGGTGAGAATGTAATCAATCTGAGCAATGTGCCCACCAGACTGGTAGGTGAACAGTTAACTAGCAGGTTTCCTGAAGTTAGTATTACAGATCATTAGATCATTTGCATCACAGAACTCCAGCAGCCTGGTTGCCTCTTCATTGCGGGAACCAAATCCATTGCCACCATGTACACCATGGAAACTCCCTGGATGTTGTCCAACATGCCCATTGAAGTCACCACCCTCAAAAAGAGGGTCCTTGTCATTCATCGATGAGGTAGTCTGCAAGAGGGTGTCATAAAATGAGTCTTCCTTTTCATCAGGTAGCCCTGGCTGGAGGGGAATAGGCCAAGATAATGGTTGCTAATCCACGTTGCAGCACTAATCTCAGCCTAAGTATTCTATCACAGACTTTGACTACCTCGATTACCTTACCAACCCATTTCTCCGCAAAGAGTATACCCATGCCCCCAACCCTATCGGTGTTCCCTACCCAGAAAATCTTATACCCATGTTCTTTGCCTGTGCGGAATCTAGCAGAACTTCTTCTCTACCTTACTTCTTGGATCCAGCACAAATCTACGTCTTTGTTCAAGCATCTCAACAATCTCACGAGACCTACCTTTCAATGTGCCAATATTAAGTGAGCCAACTCTGAGGGTGTGGAAGGTGTGGGCTGATGAGACCCTGAGATGGGGGACAGCAGCATTATGCATCTGAAAAGAAAGCTTGCATTTGGCAGATCTCGTAAACATACAAGTAGACTTCAACCGGCATACACTACACCATCATTTTATTTGCTACATAATCCCTACATTCAACAGGAGATGGACACTAGGTAGGGATGGAGTGGGAAGTGGGTGGGGGGTATTCCATATAGTAAGCTGTTAGAGGTGCTCAGGGGAAAGACATCCAATAGAGGTCAAAGGATAAAAACTTCCGGTATAGGTGGTGGGGTGGGGTTGGATGGTGAGGGGGTTGCACAGTGACTGGCAAAACACTGTGGCTGCCTTATTCCCTAGCAGAACCCAACGTGGCATAGCCAAAGACAAAGCGAGCTACTAATTAACATTCAACAAGGGAAATGCTAGTGGTTAATGAAACTGGGAGGGAGAGGGAGAGCATTGAAATTTTCCACAATTAGGGCTGGTCGAAAACAAAGCATGAAGAGATGGAATATTCGAGATTTAGAGCAAGAGTAAACAGAATTAGATAATTGGATTTCTTAACTTTGCTATAACATGCCACTAAATGAATAACAATAATAATTATAAAGAGTGCTATAGAGTGAAACAATTGAAAATTTGCATTCTTAACTTTAACTATAGCTATAACCTACAGAATGGAGTAAGCCAAACATTCTGACAAAGATAAAGAAATAAAAGAATGGATAACAATAATAATAATTGTAATGAGCATCAAAGTGAGAAAGAACTGAATTGAACATAGGGTTTCTTAAGTTTATTATAACATACAGCAGTGAATAAACGAAAATGTGTGGGTACATAGATAAATTAATGAATAATAATAGTAATTATAATTTGCACTGTAAAATGAGATTTAGATGTGTACTAGGTTGGAAACATGCACACACACACACACGCACACACAACATACATACATACATACATACACATATATGCACAAATACAGACATGCACATATACATACATATATATATATATACATACATACATATATATATATATAAGGTTGAGGAGGGTATTGGATTTAACCAAACCCAAAAAGATACAGGTAATACCGAGTAAGTGCTGTATACTGACTAGTTTTGCCCCAGTCGTTGTATGAACAGGATTGGGGATTATAAGTCGTGTATTAGTGTGTGTATGTATAAATATATAAAAAGATAAAGACAGCAATGGTAAAGTTGGAAATATATTTTATGGATAGAGTCTTACAGCTGTTTCTGGGAAGATCCAGTACTTCCCTTCATCGGAGACAGAAATAGTAAAGGAATCGATTATTATATCCATAGGCGGAGAGTTATAGTATGAAGTGAGAGTGAGTGTGATGCACTGAAAAAAGAAAGAAAGAGAGAACAGTACTTGGAGTGTAGTTTCATTTCAGTAGTAAGTATCCGTGTAAAGTAATCCTTGTGGGAATTTTCCGGAAGTAGTTGCTGCAGCAAAGGCTGAGATAGTAGAGGTACCCTAACACCATCAAAAACTTGACATAAATAACTACAGTAATTTTTTGAAAAACTATTCATTTTCTGATTTCATGGAAATCTATTGCAATGTTTTCAAATAAAATAGACACATGATGTCATATATCAAATCCACTCAAACTCACTACTAGTAGTGTTCCTCAAGGTGTGTTGCTGTGTTGGGCTCACTTTACTTAGTAATTTATATAAACAATGTCACAAATGTAGTCAAAGATTCTTAAATGCAAATTTCACAGCTGAATCTAAACTTCAGAAAGTCATCAGTGGTGTAAGTGATCAGGTATAACTTTATTCCATTCTATTTGCTGTGAATGGGCAGGAAAAAGAAACAAAGACAATATGCTAATAAATCAGGAAAAGTTGAAATGTAATCACTTTAGAAGGGAAGATTCAATTAAATAACAATATTATCTTCCCTCAAGAGAACCTTTCATAACATTTAATAAATGTTAGAAATTTAGGTATAACTGTTGACAACAACCGTAGCTGTAGCACCTATATTGATGATAAGGTCAACATAGTTTACAGGACATGCCCCTGCATCCTCAGACCTAAGAAACTCGGAGATCACGATGCTATTGTCCTTTTATTTTCTACCGTTGCAATATCTTTTCTTGATTAATATTGCTTACTCTGGATTCAACAGAATTATGAGAAGTTAAGTAACTCTGACTGCAATTACAAAAAAGAAGAAAAAAACAATGCAATAACAGCTTTCAGCTACAGAAGTCAAAGGTTTAAATTCTGTTCTGTCCAGAGTTACTGTGAGCATAATTTCATTTGTACATTGTAGGAAATAGTTTGTCAACAATGTCCAAGAAACACTAGTTTCAAATTTTGGCCCAAGGCTGGCTACTATGGGAGTGGGGGCAACATCCCAGACAAAATGCTACTAAGTATTTAGTGCAGCAAGTTAACAATTCTGCCAGCTCGTCACCTTAGCAATGACCAAGTAATATTAGCATCAATTTTAAATAACAGTTACTGCTGAACATCTGTGCTATGTTCTCCTGCAAAAAAGTCAAGCTCACATTATGTAACTACATTGTAACACAGTTTTTAATTCAGCTGGCTTTGTTGTACTGAGCACTATTCCAAAACAAACAAAAGAAAAGAAAAGCAACATTCAAAGATTACCTAGACAATTTCTTCAGATCAATTTCTTCTACTGAATGTGCTGTAGTGCCCTAAAATAAGACTAAAGAAATTCATCAAGTAAAGCTATTAAGTTAGACATAGCCTGAGAAAACACAGACTCAATCCTACTAAGTTTAAGAGAGAGAGAGGGGGAGAGTGAGTGAGTGAGTGAACGTGTGTGTGTTTGTGTAAAGTAATCAGTCAAGTTTCTAGAAAAATAAGTCCAGGAATCTATTTATAAATAGAAAAGGCAAGAGATCAGTTTTGCCGATCCAGCCTCAGGAAAGTCTAAAAATGAATGATAAGATTCAAAAACATCCTTTATCTGCTAAAATTTCTGGTGAAGATAAAATTTGTAGTTGATACAGCTTACAGTAAACCTCCCATACTAATTACTAATATGCTCTAATGTAGATTATCTGGAGGGAAGGATGACAAAGAAAAAGAGAACTTAAAATACAAATAATGCAAACCCTATGCTGGTATTGAACTTGTGATTGTAAAGTTGTAGTTTCAATTCTCTGACAGGGTATGTGTTGTGTTCTTGAGGCAAAACTTTTTATTTCACATTGCTATAACCCACTCAGTTAATAATAGCACCAGCAACAGCACTGGGTTGGCCTTGTGATGAACTGGCATCCTGAGGATAGGAGAATATTGTAATTTCTTCCACAGAAACAGAAATGAACTAGTTCTTACCTAATGATGCTGTAGAGCCATGATAGACCCAAGGCTTAAAATACTGTTGTACAGTGAAACTGTACACACCTCCTAGTAAAAAGTGGTAGTAGCCAGCCATTAAAAACAGACCAGTAGCCAGTCGACAGGAAGAAGGTAGAAGGTCGAGAGTAAGTGTAGACTGAGTTGATAGTCATGTCTGTGCTGATATAGTAATTATACTTTGATACTGAATTCCCGATAGAACCATTCTATCAATGACTTTCGAATATAACAATATCTGTCAGAGCAACAACCGTCATCAAAAGACAGATACAGCAGTGTTAAAAGACCACTTTACAACAGTTACTATTAAGGGATGTGCTTATATATACTGTGTATAAAATCTATTCTACATAACTAGCATTTATTTCCTTCATACCAGAGGATCTGACCTTGACCTTGTTTAAGGTTAAAAATGTAAACAACCCAAAGGAAACTGATGGTGGTTTACATTGGCAAAAATTATAAAGTAGGAGAATGAGACAGAATTATATAAATGGTTAGTCCTGAAATATCAGAGTTATTCCCTTGCTATCTAACAATCAAATTGTCTGTCTTTCTCTCCCTTCAGCTAGCAGATAAGTAATGGAAATTAAATCCAGTGTCATATATACAAGAGTACACAGCACCAAAGAGGAGGCTACAAATTTGCTACTCATCATGCGAGAAACTGATACAACATGTTTTTATGTTAATACAGATTTGGTGCAGATATAGTTAGCAATTGTTAACCTTCAATGAGGAAATGCAAACTAGTAACTATCTTTAATAAATATATGAGAAGGAAGGTTTTGATCCCTGATTTACGCACTTTTTTGTTATAATCAGTAGTTACAAAGATTTTTATCTGAATATATCATGACAAAACATTTGAAAATACACTTTCCGAAAGTGCACTAATCAAAGATTGTTATCTAAATTGCATTAATGTTCACCTTCCTAAGAGACCTCATATATTTCTGATTAGAAATAATTTGAATCTTTTTACAGTGAAGACACAACTTTCCCATTACTTCCTGTATCATTGATTCCCCAAAAGAAAATTACTGCAGAATTTCCTGGCAAACCAACAAAACGAAAATACCATAATTGCACAAAACTGAAGACATCTAAATGATAAAAAGAAGAAAATAATAAGACTAGAATCTGTATATATCCATGTTTCTTTGAAATATGTGGTTGGTTTTTTTTTCTATGGATAATGAACTGACAGTGAATGAATATTTTTCTCTGCCATATATATATTTTTTTCAGTTATGCACAGCAGAATCACAAATTAATGACATTTTTTTAAATACCATCTGGTGCTATTATTCAGTGTGCAATATCTTCGTAGCAACATCACATCAATACAGTGATATAACTAAATAATATATTTTCCCTTTCCTCAAAGAATTTCTACTTTCTTTTGGCCTCTTAGTACTGAATGAATGATGTTTTGCAAATCATCTTGAAAGTATTCAATCTGAAAAGAATTCCGGCAGTGAAACACAAAATTCTCCATGTTGCTGTTTTGATTTGAAGGGAACAATAAACTCAATAGTAATGTTAGCTTTGAAGAACTGCAACATGGACAACTTATGGACAACATTTTCTGTAGCAACAAGTTTACTCCTCTCTCACTCTCTTTTTCTGTCTTTCATGTTTCTATGCATGTATATAAACACAAACAGACACACACACATATGTTTCATCCTGTAAGAAACATATATGCACATATAATCTTATAGATTATGTAGTCATGTGTGTCTTTGTATTTATGTATGTGCTTATATGTCTATCTTCCAGATTGTCTGTATACCTCTCTCTTTTTCTCAATCTCATACATATATGTGTATATATATACCTTTGCCGCTTGACAATAGTCTTCCTTTGTTTGATCAACTGAATTATCAGCCCCTGAATTAATGTGTATGTGGGTCAGCATTCAATAGGCCTGCAAGACTTTTATGACATTTTCAGGCAGAATTAGTATGACACAGTGGTGTGTGACATTGGAGTATCAAAGGAAATATGGGGGCAATAATAATTTCTAAACACCTTCTGTCCTTCCAATTTCACTTATATGGCATGCATTTACTCAAAACTATAGACAGTAGCATTTACTTAACATGCAATGCTATAAATTGAACCCAGGACATCATATATATTCTTCTAGTTGTTTCAGTCATTTGGAGCACCGCCTTAAGGGGTTTTAGTCAAACAAATTGACCCCAGGACATACTTTTTAAACTTAGTACTTATTTTATCAGTATCTTTTGCTGAACCACTAGCTTACAGGTATGTCAATTGGTGACAGTGGGGACAAACACAGACACACACATAACTGTATACGTATACATATATATATATAGATATATATGACAGGCTTCTTTCAGTTTCCGTCTATCAAATCCACTCACAAGGCTTTGGTTGGGCTGAGGCCATAGTAGAAGACACTTGTCCAAAGTGGCACGCAGTGGGACTGAACTTGGAACCATGTAGTTGGGAAGCTTCTTACCACACAGCCACTATTTTATCCTTTCATTCATTTCAGCCATGTGGCAGTTCACATGTGGGAGCATCACCATGATTTTGTACTCTTATATATCATTCTTCTTTGGCTGATTCTTTCAGGATGGTGGGATTTCATTTCACCACTCCTGTTTCTGTTTTTGCTTCAGTTAATGGCCCATTTGGTGTACGAGTGAGTTGACACTGCTGCCCTCATCTATACCCCATCCTGGACCTTTGGTTCATCCAATATCATGAATAAGAGGATGTCTAGTTCCTTTATGATGCCATCCATGTCCACATTGTGTAGGTGTCTTAAGTTTTTTGGCTAAACATTAAAGAGCTGTAGGCCTTTGAACCTTAGGCAATTGCAGTACCTGGTCCTGACTTTAAATGGCGAAGATGGTACCTTCACACTTCCGTTTAACTGCAGTTTGGCAGTACCTTACCACCTATGTAATACTAGCTCATTCTTAAAACACTTAACAAGGGAGCACTGTGTCTCAGGTCAGGAGTGGACGTTGAGGACATCAAACCAATTTCCACAAGAAATAATAGACAACATGAACACTTTATTAAGACCAAAATAAAGTGTCTACAAAATGAAGGAATGATTCAGCACAATTGACGTCCGTGGTATACTCAATGTTTCATAGCTAATTTCAATAAAAGCCACGCTCAACTATTGAATTCTCAGAAAAAAAAAATGAATATACAAAATTAGATGCCTATCTGTACAACTCAATCAAAGACATCCACTGTAATGTAACAAGACATGGAATATTTTCGATAATTGACATAAAATACATCAAGTATCAAATTTCAAACTTTCAAATTAGCCCTTCAAAATTTTGGTTGAGACTCAAAACATTGAGAAGATGTTTTACCTATCGTGTTTTCTTCTCTTTGGTGTTTGCTTTGTATGGCAACAAACCAGACTCCTCATGTAAGATTACAGAGCTTTCCAGGACAATCCATCCTTGATCAAACTCTTCTGGAATTTCTGCAACAAAAGGAGAGTATTTTTGTTTGCTCAGTCTACACATGTCACATTTTGCGCCAAGAATTGTAAACTTCAGATGGCTCATCAACAAGTGTTTTCCAGAAAATTTTCAACCCCATAACTGTTTTTAAGATTGAATAAAGTGTGCTGTATCTAGATGCCAAAGATGTGGCAACCAAAGGTTTTATTCAATCTTAAAAACGGGCCAACTTATGCTACGTAAGAAATTTATGTACTGTGCAAGGAAGTGATACAGAAGTGAATGAAGATGGAAAGTACAGAACTGCAGTGAATGATGGACCAGAATATATGATCACATGTATGTATGTATTTACATGCAGCACATTTTTTAAAATATGTACATGTGTGTAAGAGCATACTTGTGCAGCATATTTCTTTCTATCTATCTATCTATCTATCTATATAAATGAATATATATATATATCAATAAACAGGCTTTCTAAAGCAAACTAGAAGGTTAATACCAAAATTAAATTGAAATGCGTGCATGTGTGCTTAAACTTCATAATAAGCATAATAAGTTAAATATGTGAATTCTTTATATCATTTTCCTCATAATTTCTTAATGTCAAATACAAATTTCTGATTCCATCTCACAGCGTGGGGGTTGTGAATGATTATCTCCCCTGTATTTACTGCCATCACTAAAAGGAACCACATGTATTTGAAAAATTGCAGTTGCTTTCACGAGAATTTAACAGTGGTCAAGTTTTGTCTGTTTTTGAATAGATGTTCGTTTGACTACATATGTAAAGGATTACCAATAAGAAATAGCAGCTTGAAACAATTATTTACACCTCAAATAACATAACGGAAAACATCTTGTGGAATTGTTTGCCACTGAAGTTGAAATTATAGGCAACTATAAGACGTTTTTACAAGGTAGTATTCCCTTCGAAACTACTATTATTCTGTATGTAAATACTAATGACGTTCTATCTTTTCACTTGATTTCTAAACTACTAACGTTCTATGAAAAAGAAAAACACATAAATTTCCTTCAGATTGTAATTAACTTCATCTTTCATGAAATACCTCACTTCATAAAATGTCTAATTAATGTCAAGTAATATCATGACGATGATTTCTAAAAAGAATGAAATAGTGCTATACATGATTACCACCAATTAAAACTTTTAAGTGAACAATACCGGTAAATATATATATATATATATATAATGTGTGTGTGTGTGTGTGTGTAAAAATAACTAAGAAATTATGCCATTAACTTCATTGGTTTACAACTGATTCTGCTATAGGGTGCAGAGCACTCTTAGTTGAGTGTTTGTGTATCAGCCTATAGCTTCATCAGAGCCTCTAATATACATAAAAATTTATCTTAATCTACTTCTATGAAGAGCTTCTCCCCACATACTCTTGATTTCATTTCCTACATATGTTTATGATTTTTTTGATGATAATGCTTTTCAACACCTATCTTAATAATACTAAAGCTCTAGAGATGTTTGAGTGTACTTGAAATATCTCAAAAATAGTATATTTTATCTTAATTTCTTTTGCTTATTTATTTTCATACTTACCTTTGGCAGTGCAGTACAAATTTGTGTGATATCTGGACCTCTATTTATTAATGAAAACAATTAAAATTAAACAATTCTTGTTTGTTATTTCTTGACGAAAAATACATGGCCTCTGTGATGTCAACACTCATACATACATACATACAGAATACACACACATATAATGAATGTCATGGCATGTCAATCAACACAAGCACACATCTGCTATCTGTGACATATACACATATATAGTCTTCGTACTCTCTAAGAAAAAAAATGTCGACTTTTTGATGTACACAATATTTTAATCATTTAGAAATATTTTTAACTCAATGTGGTTTAAAAAATGTAAGTTGTTTGTACAGTACCCAGATAACAAAATCATACCAGGCTGATATCAAACCAATTTTGTTACCTATATTGGCCCTACATTAGAAATTGTGTTGGTTTGATTTTGGCCTGATCTCATTTTGTAACATGGCACAACATTCCCTAATGTCAGGCCAATATGAGATTTTGGTCTCTTACATTGGGTTGATATTGGCCCAATGTCATATTCAGATCAAGGTGACATCAGTCTGATATGAAAATGAGTTTGGGCTGATGTATGATTGTTCAATTTGAGAAGTCTCAAATTCTGGCTCTGAAATACATTAAAGGATGGGCTAATTAATGTATGATTCTACATTGGCTACACTTTATGTTCTTCATAGCATTACACCAGATCCCTGGCATGAATTGCTCTGATTTCAGCCTCACCCACCCAGCGTTTGAAAATGAAAATGTAATATTGTTTCAATTTATAGCCAATGAGGACAACCCACTGCTAAATAGAAACAATATTAAATTTATTTTGAAGATGTAAGTGTATGAGCATCAGTTTACATGGCATGTGTATGGGAATATCTGAAAAATTATGTAGAAACTGCTAGAAAAAAATAAAAAAATGAACAGCTCATTTTTCTTAGCAAACATCATTTATTTTATAAACTATGAATTTGGAAAATGGCTATTTACAACACAAAAATATACTGGCCAATATACACTGTAAAACTAAGATATTTATTTGATTGGTGTTAAAATCACTTATAAAGGTGTGGCTATTTGTGACAATGTTCAACAATCATTTATATCTGCACGTAAAGACCAGTAAATAAGGAGTAACTGTATTCATCTTAGGGCTTCATTTTATGACTTGAAATCTGGGAGATTTGTTAAAAATAAATATATTTAGAATGTGCAGGAATAGAAAAAACTCATTAAATGCGAGAGATATCATCAATAAAATTGTAATTGAAACCACATATAAGAGTATTGCTTACTTACCAGCTGAATGAATAAGTTGAACAGAAGACAAAACCATGTATGCAAAGTTATTCAGCCTATTGTTACCAGTGCATGGCTAAAATGGATTACTTTAAAAAGTTGAGGTAACCTGCAAATAGGTTATTTTAATTTTCAATTTGTACAAGCCCAAGATCTGTGGCAGATTCATTGTCAAGAGCAGACTTGTCCAAATTTTTTTTTCTCTTCTCCTTCAGCCACCATTTCTGTCACTGGCAGTCCAGAGCCATTCTCGAGTCACCAACTCAACTTCTGCTTCTGATGCATTTTTCATAATCTTGCAAATTGCCTCTTCATCTTCGCTCTACCAATACTGGCATGCCCACTCCCACCACCATGAATGGCATCGCTACCTAACACGTCGCTATCAGACTCGCTGACACCAAATATTTCTCAATGACCATTCCTCTATCACCACTATGACTAGTGTCTAGAGATGCTTCCCAAGCTTTTACCATCTTGACACCATATATATCTTCACCCTCTCCACCACCAAACCTTGCCACTGACGTTATTTCTCCTCTTTTCCTATTTACCTGTGTATCTGTCATTCTATTCATTATTCTTATCTGAGAATGTTGTGGATATTTTTGGCCAGCTAAGCCATCACTGAAGTCACTGTCAACAATATTCTTGGATATAAGAATAATAAATTTGTACTCTACAAAAGTATAGAATAACACATCAGATTAATGTAAAATTGTTTTTATTATAGTGTTATATTTTAGAATAGCAATTTTCTTCTTTTTTTTGCTAAATAAATAATGCTCTATATATTCATTCTTCAGAATGGACTAAACAGAACAACAGGAGACACATGAGATGGAGAGTTGTCGAAGAGGTCACAGGATGTGTGATGAAAGACACAAAAATAAGAACAGTAATAAAGATGAAGTGAAGAATGAATATATAGCGCATGTGTTCATTTGGCAAAGAAAAAGAAAAAAGACAATCCTGAAATATAACATGATATGTTTCAACACATGATTTCACATCAGGAATCTTGCAAAATATGAATGTTTTTATAATAACTGAACATAAAAACAAACATTGATATATATTTATCATTCTGCCTAGTTTTTCTGCATAATAAGCTATGCCTCACAACTCCTTCAGTCTCTGATAAGACCTTTGAGAGAAACAAAATAGGTTTTGTTGGAATCATAGTTCTAGAATAAACTTTTGACAGTTGAACTGCTAATTTTGAAGTCTTTATTCAAATTATCGTGACCACACTCCTCTGAAATTGTTGTTTTTAAGGATTCTTTCTCACATCTCTTTCTCTGGAAGGGGTTGGATGTTTTGACAGAGAGCTGGCAAGTTGTAAGCCTACACTAAGCCCAAATATTGTCTTTGGCATAGTGTGTGTGGCTGGATGTCCTTCCTAATGCCAATCACTTTACAAAGGGGACTGGATGCTTTTTTTTTCCTGCCAATGGCACTGGTTAGTAACTTGCAAGATTGAAGGAATGGAATAATAAAAGAAAAGGGAAAGCTTCCATGACTAAGAGGGAGCAATTGAGAGGGCAAGATGGAGGCAGGTAGCTTTATGCCTTGTGTTGGAAGGCTAAAATATGATAGAGGGACAAACACAGGCGTCTTGTTATAGAGATACATGGCTGAAGGAGATAAGAAGTTAATGATTGGGCACTGAAGCAAACACTACAGAAGTAAGGTGAGCATAAAAGAGGATACAGAGTGTGAGTCATGAGAGGATATAAAAAAGTGTGTGAATGCTTTCATAGGAATGTGAAGGGAAATGAACAGGCAAAGGTACAGATTAATGTTGTGAGCAATGAACAAAGTTGAGGGTGAAAATGATTGGAAATGTCGGTATGGAGAGGTGTAAGGTTGGAGATATAGGAATGACTCAAAGAGAATACAAAAGAAAGTTTGCATAAGGTGTAGGAGAAGTGAAGAGAGAGACTGGGGTTATAGTAGGTGGGTTATAAATAGAAACGTTACGACGGGTCATAGAATACAATAAAAAAGCACCAAGTCCTTCCGTAATAACTAAGCAAAGGAGAAGACAGAGCAGTAACTGATGGTACAGGCTGAAATAGTGGGCTGGGATGCTGAGGAATGAGGGACGATCTTAGAGAGTGGATGGGATGTAATATGTGCCAATTCAGGTGAGTACAGCTGCTGGGTAGTACCATAGATAGGGGAAAGGACGATAATGGTGGAGAAGGCAGGGGGACAGGGCGTTGCATGTACATACAAGCAGAAACAAGTGGTTTTAGAATATCAATATTGCTGTAATAGATAGGTTTTCTCAAGCACAGCAAAATGTCAATCGTCTTTGTCCTTTGTCAACTTCTCCATAAGGCTCAGAATCTTGAAATCCATCTTCAATACTGTGTCCCTGTCTTCCTGGGTCTCCCTCTTCCACAAGTTCCACCACTTTAAGTGATCAGTACTTCTTCATGCAATTGTACACCATCTATGACCAAACTAATAAAGGCTTCTCTCTTGCATGCAGCTTTTGATTCTTCTTATGCCTAACTTTTCTTTCAATACATTTGTACATTTTCATACATGCAACAGAGCATATTAGTTGCATTCCTCATGTCATCTGCATTCAGGGTCCATGTCTCACTACCTTGGAACATTGCTGTTCATACACAAGCAGTATACAATTAGTCTTTCACTGAGAGAGAGAGAGAGAGAAGTTTTGTTGCTACCAAAAGAAATAGCTCTCTGAACTTTCTCCATCCTCCTCTTATTCTAGTGACTGTACTTTCAGAATATCCTCCTCTACTGCCAGTTAGGTCAAGTGTAAACGTCTTCTTTCCCCAGAAAAGGAACGAGTTGGCTGCTATTTCTTGCAGGCCCTGCTACCACGTAACAGGTATTTCGGGTCCTTTATCGCAAATAGCTGCTACATGGTAGCAGGGCGTGCTAGAAATAGCAGCCAAATATTTGCGGCTAAGATTCATTAAATGCACTCAAAAAAATTTTTGTAATGGTATTCCCTTAAGGTAATCTTTTGCTCTGACTCTCAGAACTGTCATCCAGGTCAGCTGGATTTGTTCATTAATTTCTGTAAAAATTTTTTATTTATTTACTTTTGTTTTAAAGGGAAAGAGAGGGGAAAGTGAAAGATGTATGAACGTGTATTTGAAATAGATGTGTGTGTGTGTGTGTATGTATGTGTGTGAGAGAGAGAAAGAGTGCCACTTACACATACATGAGAACATATGTTCACTCACTCACTGTCCCTCTCTCTTCCTCTCACACACACATGCACACATACATACAAAAATGATGTACGCATGTATTGATGTATGCACTTTTACATGACAACACATCCCTTCGCTTATTCTCTCTCTTCCTCTCTCTCTTTCTCTCTCTCTCACACACACATGTCCATTTCATATACACATACATCTTTCACTTTAAAACAAAAGTAAATAAATTAAAATTTTTTACAGAAATTAAATTCCAGATGATAAGCAAAAGATCGCCATTCACTTGAAAATAATTTTAAAAAGCATCAAAATATTCTAAGTTAAAATATAAATACTTACTGTACAAACATCTTACATTTTTGAAATCACATTCAGTTAAAAATACTTCTAAATGCTTAAAATATTGTATATGTCAAAAGTCAATGTTTTTTCTGTTTGTTAAAGAGTGTGAAGACTATGTGTATGTATATGTCACAGGTAGAAGACGTGTGTTTGTGTTGATTGACATGCCATAACATTCATTAGATGTGTGTATTCTGTGTGTGTATATGTGTATTGATATCATGGAAGCCAGGATTCTTTTGGCAAGAAATAACAAACAAAAATTGTGTTTAATCGTTTTCCTTAATAAATAGAGTTCAAAATATCACAAAAATTAGTACTGCACTGCTGAAGGATGGTATAAAAATAAATATTACAGTTCTATATTTAACAGATGAGGAAATATGCACATTATTTACATTTGACAGATATTTGTCCTCATCTTGTTTGTTGTTAACACTATGTTTTGGCTAATATACCCTTCAGCCTTCGTCAGGTGTCTTGTACTCCATCACATGCAGCTGTGGTAGGTTATACAAAGGCAAAAATGCTGCCCCCTCAAAATAAAGGTAGAGGAACATCACAAAGCTGTGACATGAGGTGATATTAATAAATCGGGTATAGCTGGTCATGTATGGAAAAATGGAGACCACCTCTCCCTGTGAGATGAAGTTAAAATAACAGGCAGAGAACACCACTAGAAAATACGAAAACTAAAAGAAGCAGCACATATGCTAGAACACAACAACCCCCTAAGTAGACTAAGTGCAGATATGAACAGCATATGGGAACCGGTATTAAGGAAGGATAGGAGAATATTAGATTTATAAGCCCTAAAATTCACTCCATAGTTGCCAACGGGCATATGGCGTAGTGGATAAGAGTGCGGGCTACTAACTCCAAGATTCCAAGTTCAATTCCAGGCAGTGACCTGAATAATAATAATAATAAAAATAATAATAACAATATCGAAAAATACCTTAGGAATGAGAACCCAGTTTCAAAATTTACCCTAGATGCCTGATGAAGCCGAAATGTTGTGTTAACAACAAACAAGACGAGGACAAATCTCCATCAAATGCAAATAATGTAAAAATAAATATGCAAAAAAAAAAAAATTAAGATAAAATATATTATTTCAGATATTTCAGGTACACTCAAACATCTCTAAAGTATTATCAAGATGTCATTTTGTGACCTGGATTTGAAGCATGTTCCATTTTGAACATTTTCTATGCTAATACCACTAGAAAAATGAAGTTTATAGAAGAAATGAACTAACCAAGAGACTATGGGGTCTTCTTAGTCAATTCACTCACATGATTTTCAACTGACAAGTTTCCTCTAGAGCAGTGGTCCTCAACTGTTTTTCTCCTATCAACCCCTTTGATTCCTATTTTATTCTGCTGGACCTCCATAGCCATTCAATGAATATGAAAACAATCGTACTGTATTTTTGTAATTAAATATTATATGGAATTGTAAAAAAATATTTTGTATATTGAAGCACTATAAGCAAGTTATCGCAGATAAATTTTAACAAAATCTTATATGGACACCAGTTGAAAAGCACTGATCTAGTGCTTCATTTAGCTGACTCTAGCTTCTCTACTGGTTAGTACTACTCCCTGATTTTTCCACAGACTGGTCTGTAGGCAATCACGTTGCTAGTAGGGCACGTTATTTATTACCATTCAAGCATGTTTTTACCAGCCATAGAATAGCCATGTAAAGTCACTTACATTACAACTGTCATTGGACTTCTGCTGCTCGTATATTATTATCTATAATATCATCATCATCTTTAATGTCTATGTTTCATGCTGACATGGGATGGATGGTTTGACAAGACCTAACATGTGAAAAAGCTGCATCATGCTTCTGTATCTACTTTGGCATGGTTTCTATGACTGGAGCTCTTCCTTATCCTAACCATCTTATTGAATGCTTTGGGTGCTTTTTTCCATGATGCATGCAATAGTGCAGTTGCCATGTAGCTCACAAGACTCTACAGCTAATTTTAACTTACATTGTTCATTATCCCTCCATTAATTAAATCAGCTCCAGTGAGTTTCATAGGTATTACAAGCAGGAAGAAATGCACAACTTTAACAACAAGCTATTTGTAGCTTTTTCAGCTATCACAGCCACAAGCCATTTTGCAGCTATCATTGCTGTGAGCAATTTTGCAGCTTTCACAGTAATTACAACTATTTCACAATTCCCTGTGAGTTACATATCCATTTGTCCATTACAACAGTATCACTATTGATAAAGGAACTATTCATTCAGTTAGTCTTAATGTGAAATGGGAGCTTAACTGAAAAATCTGCCATTTATTTCCCAAAAGATGTTCATTCTCATTTTTACAATTGTGAAATTACCTACTCCAGTTGTTTGACATTCAGAATGATCTAGTATTATAATGCAGATATAAAGCTTCGGTCTCATAAATGTTGTTATTTCCAAAACCTATGTTTTGCTGAGTAATTTATATCTAATTTAAATCTGACAATATTACATACAGAACATATGAAAATATATCATTTTTTTTCACATAATATATTACATTTATTTCTTGTCTAATACATGAACTCTAAATCTATATTGCTTATTACCATTTTGCATTACTTTAGAATAGACAGGTGGGAAAATGTGGAAATAAACATATACATCTCTCTTCAATTCATCTGTCACTCATGCCATTTATTTTACTATAGATTGGTAAAGGACTCATACATATCCAAACTCCCAACCACCACCCTCATCACTCTACAATCTTTGCCTGTTATAATGCTTATTGTAAAAGACTACATTGGACCTGTTGCAACTAATATAATCCACACTCACCCTTTCTGTACTGCCAGCCATCAATCTTCCTTCTCCTCTTGACCCAATGACTTTCTACCATCATACTTTAACATATTGTCTTGGTTCTTCTGTCATTTCTTGGTCATGCTGTATTCAGCAAGTATATGAGGAGGCACCCCAAAATAACCGGAAATGTTCTCTGTGGAACAACCCCATTGTAGTTCAGGCTTCCACCACTAGAAGCCTCTTGATGCAACCCTCAGGTATCAGTCTGCCAACTGGTGTCATTGTATGAAGTTGTACTTTCATATGTTGTGTCTTTGTTTTGCAGTGATTCTCCCCTGTCCAGTGATTTTTGCAATGGCTCAAACAAAGGAACAATGTGCTTCCATGGAGTTCCATTTTCTGCTGGGGAAAACGGTGCCCAAAACAATTGTCATGCTTCAGACAGTTTGCAACAATGCTGACATGAGCAAAACACAAGTTTACAAATGGTTTTCATGATTTAGGAATAGTCACTTGTCACTTGAGAACCAACCTCATTCAGGGAAACAGTCAACCTCTTGAACGAATGAAAACTTCATGAAAATTAATTAACTGATTTTGGAGGACCATCACTGAACAATTGACAAACTTGTTGATACGTGTGAGAAATTGCAAATGAAACTTTGTGCCTCACTTGCTCATGGAAGATCAAAAGCAGTCATGACTGAATGCATATTGTGAACTGAAAAAACAGTTGAAAGTCGATCCAAACCATTTTTTCTTTTCTGAAGGTCATCATTGGTGATGAAATCTGGTAGCTGGTGCTATGAAATTTCCAGATGTGGAAGAGTTGAAGAAAAAAAACGACGAAGGTATTAAAAACATCACTTCACAAGAGTCCCAGGACTGCCTCGGACAGTGGAAAACATGTCTGGACTGATACTTTGCGTCAGATGGAAAATACTTTGAAGGCGATAAAAGTGTAAAACTAAGTGAATAAAATGAATTTGAAAAATTCCGTTTTCTGGGGATACCCCCTCGTATATATATCTACACACACACACACACACACACACACACACACACACATACACACACACATATATATATATATATATATATATAGTAACAAACTGAGGAGAAAAATCCTTGAAAAGGGTGTGTGTTGAACATCCAATTCACTGGTACTTCAGTTGGATACCATATAAATATTAGTATAATTCAATTATAAAGATAAATTAAATATAGATATTCTGTTGACAATCCAATAATTTATTTATATTACAATATTACATTAAATATTATGAATATAATATGTAACCTAACATAATATTATATAACATAAATAATTATAAAAACCATAAAAGGCCAACAAATTGTTTTGAGTTATATATATTTTTCTGATATACATAATCACAGTTCCATTATATATATAGTCACTTCAAGGTCTTTGGTTTAGAAAAAGACGAAATTCCGTGTGAAAGGACGGCTGGATTGTAAAAATTAATTCAAATGTCTGTGTTATGAGTATGAGCATTAACTATTCGATCATTCATCAATAATAATTAAAAAGCAACAAAAACACTTTAATCGACGATACAATCAAATAAGTGCAATCCACAACCATCGAAATACACTTCATTATATCGCAAACACATACCAATTGAAACTCTTCCATGTCCAAGATAGTCGCTTGTCCTCACAACATACAATAATAATATATGTGTGTATATAATAAATGTATATAATTATCTAAGTCTTCACCTGTGTGTAACTTCAACAAAAAATATATAAACAATTACATCGTCAATACAACAACTCTTTTATCTTTTTAAATTAGTGGGTATTATCGTTTAAATTAACTAATAATAATTTTCTATATTTATTATTTTCTCGGAGGGATAATTCTGTAGTAGGTATGAATTGAAACCTAACGAAAATGTCTCTCTTTGTTTACTTAATCTATCGCAGAGAGAATTCTGTGATTAATGTTAATATGGACTGTAAATGCGATAACCAAAATACACCATATATATATATATATATATATATATATATATATATATATATATATA
>NC_068992.1:33647134-33649811 GCF_001194135.2 Octopus bimaculoides | reverse complement strand
AAATAATAAATATATAAAAAAAATAAATATACCAATACATCATAGTGTCGTTAAGCTTTTAAAGTTGAATAGTATTCCATGGAAAAACTTGTTTGAAGGATTAGGATGCATGTGTTTCAGTGTAGTGAAGGCTGGATATTTATGTGTCAACACACTGAAGGCTGGATGTTTATGTGTCAACACACTGAAGGCTGGATATTTATGTGTCAACACACTGAAGGCTGGGTGTTTATGTGTCAACACACTGAAGGCTGGATATTTATGTGTCAACACACTGAATGCTGGGTGTTTATGTGTCAACACACTGAAGGCTGGATGTTTATGTGTCAAATAGGAAATGGGGTAGGAGTTATCCAGTTCCTGTAGATAAGGGGAGACAATTCTGTGGGTTTCATACTCTAATTAGAATGCTGGATTCTTTGTCAACAGGAAGCTTATGTCTGCTCTTAGAAATACATGTAACAAATATATATGTATTTAATTAGGTAGGCTAGTAAAAGGAATATGGTCACCGTGGAGTTTGCATATGGAGAAACGTTTGAAATTTCTCAATAAAAAGATTCGCCTTGTTGATTCTTTCTTATGTAGAGATTCTGTCGTTACATTGATAGGAAGGGAATATAAGAAATTTGGGGTTTTTATTTCTAGCGCAAGAGTCTATGTGGCCACCGAGTGGAATTTGATGGTATTGTGGGAGATTTATCTGTTCTTTTATAGACTGCTACTCTTCTGCATAAAGGAAGGCTCATCTATCCATTACAATTGTGTTGGCAACCTGCGCATGTAAGGATGTAAATGAGGTTCTCAGAAGAACAAAAGAAGTTGGTCTTGATTTTAAACTTTGTTCCTTGTTTGAAAGTAAATTCAGAGCCTTCAAGTAGGTAGGGGCAGGTACCACAGGGCGTGCACATTTTTTAACTGATAGGGTGGATATGGCGTGTGTAGTTTGGCATTTGTTAAGAGTTTTTTCAATGATTTGTACCTGCCCCTACATACTTGAAGGCTCTGAATTTACTTTCAAACAAGGAACAAATTTATATATTTTGTATAATTTAACAGGGAATAACACATTTTGTCAATTCCAATGATTCTTAAATAATAAGCAGATCCATCACACTTTCCTTTGATATAAAAATTACACTTCAAAAATTTCACACGGATTCTTAAAATCATATAACTTAGAAAAATGTCTTTGCAAAAGTCAACAACCCCTTTGGAATGTCTTCAGCTGATACTTTGTGGATGATCCTGCTGCATCAATTACAGCCTGCAGATGCCTCGGGTAGCTTCCATGAGCTTGCTGCAGTGGTTTGCTGACAGTTTTTGCAATTCTTCATGGCAGAACTTCTTAAGCTGTGTCAGATTGGATGGGGAACATCGGTGCACAGCCAGCTTTAGATCTCACCATAGATTTTCTATAGGATTGAAGTCTGGAGACTGGCTGGGCCACTCCAAAACTGTGATTTTCTTACTAGCAAACCAAGCTTTAGTGCTTTTTGACACATGCTTGGAGCCGGTATCTTGTTGAAACTTGAAATTGTAAGCGCAGAGCTCAACCAGACTTCAACAGGTTTGCATCCAGTATTTCTTGGTACTTGAGACTGTCCATGATACCTTGGATGGTTTACCAACTCTCCAGGCCCTGCAGCTAAAAAACAGCCCCAAAGCATGATCGAGCCATCGCCATGCTTTATGGTGGGGACAGTGTAACAAGGTTGGTGAGCAGTGCCTTTTTTCTGCCAAACGTAGCGTTTTGTATTTTTTTCAAATAACTCGACTTTGATCTCATCTGACCACAAAATCTTTCGCCACATGGTTATAGAATCATTAATGTGACTTTTGGGAAAGTTTAGCCTAGCTTGCTTGTATATAGGCTTCAGAAGGGGCTAGCTACCCTCTCTTGGAGGCCAAACCGCTGCAATACTCTGGAGATTGTAGATGCATGATGGACATCTGTCCCAGTACTGGAATCTGAAGCTTTCAAGTCTTCCAGTATTGCACTAGTGCTGGAAGTTGCCTCCCAGACCAGTTTTGACTTTGCTCTTCTGGTAAGTTTGCTGTGTCTCCCAGATCTTGGTAGGGTAGCAGTGGTTTTGTGCACTAACCACTTCTTAACTACAGTTTTAACAGTGCTTAGGCACAATTCTAAAGATTTTGCAATCTTTTTATAGCCATTATTTTCATTATACATTTGAGTAATAAGGTTTTTAAGTTCCTGAGACAAATCTTGCCCATTTTCTTTCCAGAGTTGGACACCTTGTGTTTACAGTCAGACTCCAAAGACAAAGATACCAAAAAACCATGTGGTGGATGATTTTGTAGGCAGTTAAATCTCCTTACATAGCAAAATAATAGGCTGGCCAAGTTTGTTTGTTATGGTAAATCGCACATGTCACTTTTGATTGTTTTGGATTGTATACAACAATGACAAACTACCTGATAACACAGTATAATATCTGGTGGGGGGGGGGGTGTAGACTTTTGCAAAGACATTTTTCTAAGTTATATGATTTTAAGAATCAGTGTGAAATTTTTAAAATGTAATTCTTATATCAAAGGCAAGTGTGTTGGATCTGCTTATTATTTAACAATCATTGGGATTTTTAAAATGTGTTGTTCGCTGTTAAATTATACAAAATATATAAATTTTCAAAAGGGTGTGTAGACTTTTCCAAGG
>NC_068992.1:33644243-33644813 GCF_001194135.2 Octopus bimaculoides | reverse complement strand
ATATATATATATATGAATATATATATATATAAATATATATGTGCATATACATATGTATACACATACACATATACATATACTTACACATACACACACGCATATATATATATACACATACATACACATATGTATATATATACACACATACACAAATACGTATATACCCATATACATATAAACACGAATATAAATTGCCATGTGATTACATGTTTACATGGTTATGCAATAGATACATATATATAGATTCACACACACAAACACGCACACACATATGCACATGTATATAGACATACGTATACCTGCTTTAACAATAAGCTATATAAATACATATACACACGTACATATTAATATGTATATAAGTCGAAACAATTTGTTGGCCTTTTATGGTTTTTATAATTACTTATGTTATATAATATTATGTTATGTTATATATTATATTCATAATAATTAATGTAATATTGTAAAATAAATAAATTATTGAATTGTCAATAGAATATATCTATATTTAATTTCCCTCTCTCTCTCTCTCTCTCTCTCTCTCTCTCTCTCCCTATATGTATATATATATAT
>NC_068992.1:33637895-33643209 GCF_001194135.2 Octopus bimaculoides | reverse complement strand
TATATATATATATATATATATATATATATATATATATTATTCTTATGGCTAAGATCAAGGTCTAATATCTACTCTTAACAGTTTAATATATATATACATATATCAGTCTTATAGCTAAGATCAAGGTCTAACATCTATTCTTAATAGTTTACTATATAGAAAAACTAGAAGTAGTTGATAGCTTCCGTTACCTACGTGACCAAGTTAGTAGCGGTGGAGGCTGTACTGAAAGTGTAGCTGCTAGAATAAGAATAGCCTGGGCAAAGTTCAGAGAGCTCTTACCTCTGCTGGTGACAAAGGGCCTCTCGCTCAGTGTAAAAGGCAGATTGTATAACACATGTGTACGAACAGCCATGATACATGGCAGTGAAACATGCGCCATGACTGCTGAGGATATGCGTAAGCTCACAAGGAATGAAGCCAGTATACTCCGCTGGATGGGTAATGTCAGTGTGCATACTCGACAGAGTGTAAATACCTTAAGAGAAAAGTTGGACCTAAGAAGCATCAGTTGTGGTGTGCAAGAGAGACGATTGCGCTGCTATGGTTATTTGATGAGAATGGATGAGGATAGCTGTGTGAAAAAGTGCCACAGCCTAGTGGTTGAGGGTACCTCTGGAAGAGTTAGACCCAGGTCGACGTGGGATGAGGTGGTGAAAGCATGACCTTCGAATATTAGGCCTCACCGAGGCAATGACTTGTGACCGAGACCTTTGGAAATATGCTATGCATGCGAAGGCCTCGCAAGACAAGTGAGACCATAACATGTGGCCTTTACCAGGGGTGTAGCTAGCCCACTTATGCGTACCTTTCCTTCTTTGGACACAAATCCCTGCTTGCGAAGACCTGTTGAGGCATGTGAAACTGAAATCGAAACAAATTCAATGACTGGCACCCATGCCAACCTTCCTTCATTGGACACTAAACTCTGCTTGCGAAGAACTGTTGGGGCAAGTGAAATCGTAACTGAACCAAATTTGATGACTGGTACCCAGGCCAGTGGAGAACTAACAGCACCATCCGAGCAGGATCACTGCCAGAGCAGCGGTCTGGCTTCTATGCCGGTGGCATGTAAAAAGCACCATTTGAGTGTGATCGTTACCAGTGTTGCCTTACTGACACTTGTGTCGGTGGCATGTGAACAAAACATTCAAGCGAGATCGTTGCCAGCACCGCTGGACTGACTGCAGTGAAGGCAATTTAAACTGGTCGTGTGCATACGTGCATATATATGTATGTATACGTTCGTATATGTAAGTATATTGTATGTTTAGATATATATATTTGTATTTATGTGCTTTTCTGAATGTATTCCACTGATGAAGGCAAAGCATTTTATTATGCAAAGCCAGAAATCCGGGATCTGTAATTATTCAGTATTTTTGCTAGTTTATTTTATCTTCGTCTTCGCTCTTCGTGCTATATGAACATTTATTGTGGTTTAGAGTCAATATTTTACTGTTATTTTCTGCGTGGCAGTATCTCTTAGATACCCTATATTATAATTTTAAATTATATATATATGACTGTTTTTACTCTCGCTAGACCACTGGTGGTAAATAAAATTTCTAAAATTTTCTTTGCCACCCTATAATTTATATATATATATATATATATATATATATAAATTTATTAATGAGGGTAGAAATTGATATTAATCAATTAAAACCAGTGGTCTAGCATATTAAAAAAATCCGAAGATTAAAATTATATTACATACAAAAATAAGAGGAATGACCAGCAAAAGTGGACTCCTATATGCTAGAAATAGATGCCGAATCATCTAACCACGAAAAATATGTTCTCAGTAAAAATTCAGCGACACAACAGACCGTAAAAGGGCAAGACAAATGAAAAAATATTAAATAAAAAAAAAACGATTAACCTACGTACCATAGTTTCACCTGTTAAAATTTACATAAGTAAATATCTGCAGGATCATCAGCGTAGTCTGTCGAAATTAGCTGCAAAAATTTATTAACTGCAGAGTTATTTCCGGACTTAGCGCGCCAGACTGAAACATTTGAAAGGATACACTGAATGTAATTTGTAGAACTCTACACGTGTTCCCTTTCGGGTGGACGTCTTATGTCTAGTTCTGGAAATTATATCTTATAAGTCGACAGACTATGCTGATGATCCTGCTTGATGTAGGCTTCTGTGTTGAGTATGAGGCTGTGTGGGAAAATGAATAGAGGCATAACGTTGCTGTCACTAGTGATCCCTCATAACACCATAATGTTGACTGGATGTTTGATTTTTATCTCATTCGGTGCACGTTTTGGGGACATGGCAAGCCAACGGTTGTTCTGTGTGTTCACCATCTGATCCTAGCAGAAATTTTTCTCATCTGAGAAAAACCAAAGCATGTTCAGTTAGAGGAGATGCTTGAGTTTGTTCAAAAGCTTTCTAGCACAGTCTTCCCTCTTGGGATAAAAATTGGCTATTTCTCATCTTGTATGAGAAATACCAAATGTCTTCATGCACTACCTGCCAGATAAGAAACTCAGACACTGCCATGTCTCTGGCTATCGATCTGATTGACTTGGAGGGATGATTCACAATCACGGTCTGGATCTTACCAACAAATTCAGGAATTCTTTTCTTATCAGAACGATCAGAGTGAGTTTTCCGAGCTGCTGTGCCTTCCTAATCACCATTAGACTCATCCAACTCTTTTCAAATCCTCTGCACTCACCTCAGTTTGACACCCAAACACTCTAAAATGTTCGCATTGGAGCTTCTGGCACAAATTCCAAGCAGTACACATGTCATTCCCAAATTTGCATTATGCTGCTGCTTTTCTCACACACAGTGCCAAACCGACACTACTAAACTGTGTAGTTGACAAACTCGAAGACAAACAATTTGCACGTGTGAAATTAAAAGTATAAAATGGCAATAATCTACTAATCATACCCTGGCGAGCTACTTGAGGCTGATGATGAGCAAAGACTCAGAAACATGTCCCTGAATGCTGGCTAGGCTGGGTGGAGGAGTTTGTCTCCCCCTCGCAAACTTAAGGACACAGTAATTGTGTCAAGGCCGACAGGAAGCGGTCCAGCTTCCTAGGGCTAAACGGCAGTAGTGTATTCCCTTCTTGGGATTGTCACATTAAGTTGACAATATACTACAACGTTATATATATATATATATATTTCGAAGTATTGAGTACTTTCTGCACTTATAATGTACAAGGCAACCCTTCTGCTGGAATTATGAAACGTGGCTGGTGAGTGAGCAGAGAAAGTACAGGGTTGATAAGATTCTTTACTCCTGTCCCATAGTGGATATGAAAATCTCTGTAGTAAAGTGCCATGATAAAATGCAACCAATGTGCTATGTAAAGGGATTTATAAACATGTGGAGAAAGTGTAGGATTGAGAAGACCCAACAGTGTGGTTTTTTTTAATATATGATGACCTGTTTAGTGCTCTCACCAAATTAAAAAGTAGCTATTGCACTTTGTGAAATGATTAACAAGCGTAAAGGCATCCAGTGATAGCGATGAAGTTGATAATGAAACACCCTCCAACCTACGTTTGAGGGCTGTGACTCTAAATTATAATTAACTTGTACTGTGACACCTTATCCAGCCACTGCCAACTTGGAAAGAAAATGTATAATAATGATGACGATGATGCTGAAAGTTATGCCATTATCATGAAATACTAACAGAAAAGAGACAGTATAGGCTTATACCAGAAAAGGTCTTTCAGAATGACAAAACAACCATGCTCTGATATATATATTAATACACATGGACAAGGAGATCTTGGTTAATTGACAAGATATTTTTTATAAGAATGACCGGGAAAAGAAATTTCTCTTAAATGACATATGAGCTCCCACAGATAATAGTATATTTCTAAAAGAAATGGAGAAATTATTTTTGTATAACAATCTGGAAGTAGATATAACCCAAATATGTGGCCTGAAAGCAGAAACTCCTGAAAATAATAGGTGTGTTAGAATAAACGAAGAATACAAATACATTGCTAAACATCTAGGACATCTTCATGACATACAGAAAATAGCACTGCTATGTAGAGCACTTTCAACATAGTAAAAACAACAAAGTCAAAACAAAACACTCCATGTACCCACTGCACTTGACAGTATAGTGAAACCACAATAAAAATAAAATTAGTGATGAAGATATTGATATAAATATAATATCTACTTTTTATCCCCTATAAATTGTTTGTTTTTATTCAGTTTTATTCATTAAAGGATGGAGAATGCAACCATTTGCAGAAGCCATAACAGGATTTAAACTCAGCATCATAAACTAAACGCCCATTAATTATTCACAACTCCAGCTGTTAACTTTGATGCATTCTACTTATCCATTCTGATGTAACTGTTAACTTTGATGCATTCTACTTACCATACTGATGTAGGTAAACTCTTCTACCAATAATTAAGTCTTGTGGTCATTGATGCAATACATATCAAAAGGGTTTTCTTCTGATCTTCTAATACTATACATATCAACTTAGACAGCTGTCACTTTAAAGACATACAGTGAAGTGGGTTATGAACCAAGAGATTTTAATTTATTTAAAATTACATCAATATAAATGAGAAAAATAACTTGCTTACTTTTACTAATTTTATCAACAAAAGAAAGGGAGACAATCTCGAATTTGAATTTTATATTTTAAAAGAGAAGTGGGTCTCTATCTGTCTGTCACAATATCTATTAAGGGGAGAGAAAGAAGGGGACGAATCAAAATATGTCACACTGTATTTCTAGAAGTAGAGGAGAAAAGTTGTTAAGAGACGGAGGGAGAGAGAGAGAGAGAGAGAGTCAAATATAGGTAGACAGATGTGTAGGTAGTGTTATTACCATAATAACTAAAAAGTTTTGATTTAAAATACGAGGATTTAAAGTGCAAGTCTGTCAACACAATGCAACACACTTCAAAAAGTACTATATACTCTTTTACTTGTTTCAGTCATTTGACTGTGGCCATGCTGGAGCAACGCCTTTAGTCGAGCAAATCAACCCCAGGACTTATTCTTTGTAAGCCTAGTACTTATTCTATTGGTATTTTTTCGAACTGTTAAGTTATGGGGATGTAAACACACCAGCATCGGTTGTCAAGTGATGTTGGGGGGACAAAAAGAGACACACAAACATATACATATATACGACACGCTTCTTTCAGTTTCCGTCTACCAAATCCACTCACAAGGCTTTGGTCGGCCTGAGGTTATAGTAAAGACACTTGCCCAAGGTGTCACGTAGTGGGACTGAACCTGGAACCATGTGGTTCGTAAGCAAGCTACTTACCATGCAGCCATATAT
>NC_068992.1:33635538-33637669 GCF_001194135.2 Octopus bimaculoides | reverse complement strand
TATGTATGTATGTATGTATGTATGTATGTATATATATATATATATATATGTATATATATATATATATAATATAGTAATTGCTTTGGCTGGTATAAGGTGTTCCGGAATCAACCCACATTGTAAAGGTGAAAATAAATGTATGTGAAGGAAAGGAAACATGAAAGAGATAGATGGGTGTAGCAAGGTTTTGGAGAGAGTCATTGAAGGAAAGAGAAGTGTGAGGGTCAGGACAGTATCCCTAAAATGGAGAGATAAGAGGGTAATGAGATGGTAGAGAAGATGTGGGGACAGGGTAGTGAGATAAAATGAAGCAGAGGTTGGGTGAGCAGTGAGTTAGTGCAGCAAGAGAAGGGAGGGAAAAAAAAAACTAGAAGGTACCATAGAGGTAGAGGGTAAGAGCAGAGTGGGAACACAAAGAAAGTATCACAGGTGGGAGAATGTAGTAAGAGAAAAAGATAGGGGGTGACCAGTGGATGAATGTAGGAAAAGGCTGTGATAAATGGAAAGACTGTAGAGTACCCTAGAGATGAAAGAGAATAGAAGATGGAAGCAACAAGAGCAGTGAGATAAGAAGAGGAGGTAGGGAGAAGGATATTACAGAGTGGTGTGAGAGCATAGGACAAAAGTACTGGGAAAAAAGGCAGGGAGACGTTAGAGGGTAAACTGAAGCAAAAAGGTGCTAGTGACCAACATTTTCAGACAAGTAATACATTCTTTTTTGCCATGCTTGTCTTCAGGAGTAGGTTCTCACCAGTATAACAAGTTACCTATTGGCATGGTTACTTGTTATCTCCCTTATGACACTTATCAGGTGTGATCAGTCTTCACCACTTCATCCCAAACACTACCTTCACTGAAAATCGAAAATACTTTTAAATGGTTGATATAAATGATGAAAGTTACATTTCACAGTCATTTAACCCTTTCGTTATTGTATCTTTTTTTTAGATGCTCTGTGTTTCTCTCAATTATTTTAAATATAACAAAGAATTTAGTGAAATAACTTAGTTATCATTAAGCTAGTGTTAGGAACATTAATCGTGACTAAGGTTTGGTGGAAGATTTTAATTCAAAACTTATGCAAATAAGACACTTGTACTACGGAGCCAGAGGCAGTTTGATCCAAGTTGATAACAAAAGGGTTAAACAAAGTAGCAATCCAAAATTACTTCAGTGAGAACTTTAGAAATCAGATGGAATGGTAAGCATTCATTACTATTGCTGTTGTCAATATCATCACCATCATCATCATAGTGAAATCGTTGCTTTCTCCTCCATTTCACATACTGGTATGGTTTGTGTGGTATCTAGGACCAGGGGTGCTTTTATCAAGAATAACTACTCTCACATACAAAAAGAAATATCAAAAAGTTACTTGTAAAGTAAGTGTGGGTAAGAACATTATTGAAAGATAAAATTATATTAGATGCTAGCATGTTTGATCAAATTCTTTCTTATATTAGTGGAAATATCTGCAAGAATCTTTGTACTATGATCAAATTATAACCAATATATAAATGAAAATATTCCAAAACTCAAGTAGAAGACAGTACTAATATATCGACATATCCATTAATTTCTAACATAGTCACAAAACCACAAACTTGTTTGGGGAGAGAGCAGTTGATTGAAATGATCAGCTTAGTTTGTTGTACTTACTACAGCAACAACACCAAAAAATGAAAGGCAAAGATTTGGATGCAGAACACATCAAATTGCTAAGGTTTATTGTCAATCGCTCTCCTGATTCCTCCACTGGTACTTTTAATAACAATAATCAACTTTCAAAAACACTTTTATGAATATTTATAAATAAATATTTTGAAGAAAGGTAGTATTATTGTAAGAATTTTTCCCTTCATTCACAGAAATCAATACAAATACCAGTGGGTGAGCAAAGTGTCTGCTGTGTCGCTAACACCTTCGACAAAGACCCAACTATTCCATTGCTTCATTCATTTTGTCTATAAATTCATGGCTCTAGACTTTGGTACAAAAATATTTATCATCAATACAACATTAAACGTTCTGGCCTTTCTTCATGGCCAACCAACAGATTTTTATTATTTTGGTCAAGATGGAAGGTCATTCAAATCTAAGAAGAGCTGTAAATATATTTGAACATGTATGT
>NC_068992.1:33633413-33635528 GCF_001194135.2 Octopus bimaculoides | reverse complement strand
TATATATATATATATATATATATATATATATATATATATATATATGTGTGTGTGTGTGTGTGTGTGTGTGTGTGTGTGTATAATGTATATATATGCATATGTTTATATATATATTTATATATATATATATATATATATATACATACATGCATGCATGTGTGTGTGTGCATGATTGTAAGTATGCATTATGTATGTGTGTATATAAAGAAAGAGGACAAGAGAGATAGAGAGAGAGAGAAAGAGAGAGAGAGAGTGTGTATTAAATGTGTGTGTTTTCTGTTTGATGGTTATATGAAAGAAGACGTATATTTATCTAGGTTACTGTGTATGTGATAAATCACAAATTGAAGCATACAGTAACTTATAATAGTGCAGGACAGTACTCTTTATTAGATAAAAGTATAAAATCAATAGATTTAACTAAATTAAGCTCTCTGATGATAGTCTTTATCTATTATTAACAGAAGCATTTTGATGGTGTGTTTAAATATGCATTTTTCAGCTTGAATGACTGCTGCTTATTTGAGTAATATTTCTTTGATGGACAGTCTCTAACCTGTGGACAATTGAAGACAGAAAATCAAATGCAGTACGTAACCATAGGTACCGTATATGGGGTTATAAGCACAAACCTCTTGCTTGATGTGGAAATAACATCATAGAAACTGCTCTGATAATGGTTTTAAACTAGCTGTATAAAGATCAATACTCCTCGTTATAAAAATGTAAATTATGGCAATTCTGTAAATGGCATGGCAAAAGTTTTAGACTTCAGTAAGAAGTAAATCGTTTCAATCTGATTATGAAACAACCATTTGAAGTATTCATTTTTACTTTCTTTTCCTTTTTTTTTTTTTTGGCAATAACCTATTACAATAAATAGTGTGTTTACTGGATCCCTTGCTTCTTTCTGACAAGTAAAAATGCATTTCTTATTTTTCATAGTACTTATTTTAATTGCATATACAAAAAGTGGTTACATTACATCTTGAGAAGTATACACTCCTTTTTAATGACATAGAGGAAAAGGTGCTGTAGGATCTCTGAAAATAACGAAAGAAAGAGTGGAAGAAACAATTTCCCTTTGGTTTTTGTCAGAATAAAAACCTAATTCGAATTGTAACCAATGTGTGAACTTTGCCAAAAGCACCTAAAGACCAGATGATGGTTTTATATTAAGAAACACCAAAGAATAAGTATAAATCAGTTCAATAGGCTTCTGCAAAATTTGTTTACTCAGTATCAACCCATAGGTATAATAAACCTAAACAAAGTAGTGTATAGTAGGTGGGGAGGGGGGAACTACAGCTAGGAGATTGCAAATCTCAATCACCCTCGCAAGTCATTTATAAGACTTTTCTAGGCAACTCAATTTAGTAAAGAATTAATTTGACATAATTATATATTGAAGGAAAAGTAGAAGTTATAGGAAAACATCATCTGGTCATTTTCAAATATGAGCATAACATATTTTCTAGTACTGAGGAAGTTTATATATATATATATATGTTCTTTTTCTCTATTACTCTAATTTGCTTTAATACATATGTATGTCTTAGTGTGTATGTATGTTTGTATGTATGTATGTATGTATGTATCTATCTATCTATCTATCTATCTATCTATCTATCTATCTATCTATCTATCTATCTATCTATATATATATATATATATATATATCGAAACGTCTAGATAGAATAGAGACAGCTGATGAAGGGATATTCCAAGGGGCTTTCCGTTTTCCTATGTGTTCGTTCCGTTGTCTGTAGTTTATTGTTCTAACGTCCTGTACCCTGATATGCATGTATATACACATGTAGATGTAAGTATGTACATATATGTGTGTATACATGTATATATATTCTTTGTATTATATATATATATATATATATATATACGTGTATATATCACCACCATCATCATCATCATCATCATCATCGTTTAACGTCTGCTTTCCATGCTGGCATGGGTTTGACGGTTTGACTGGGGGCTGTTGAGCCAGATGGCTGCACCAGGCTCCAATCTGATCTGGCAGAGTTTCTACAACTAGATACCCTTCCTAATGCCAACCACTCTGAGAGTGTAGTGGGTGCTTTTACATGCCACCGGCATGAG
>NC_068992.1:33632903-33633403 GCF_001194135.2 Octopus bimaculoides | reverse complement strand
CCTAATGCCAACCACTCTGAGAGTGTAGTGGGTGCTTTTACATGCCACCGGCATGAGGGCCAGTCAGGCGGTACTGGCAACGGCCATGCTCAAATGGTGTTTTTACATGTCACCTGCACAGGAGCAAGTCCAGTGGCACTGGCAATGCCCTCACTTGAATATAGTTTTTCACGTATCACCGGCACAAGTGCCAGTAAGGCGACACTGGTAACGATCATGCTCGAATGGTGCTTTTTACATGCCACTGGCACGGGGGCCTGTCAGTGGCCCTGGCAATGATCACACTCAGATGGTGCTCTTAGCGCTCCACTAGCATGGATGCCAGTCATGCAGTGCTGTCATCAAATTTGTTTTCGATTTCACTTGTGTGACAGGTCTTCACAAGTAGAGTTTAGTGTCTAATGAAAGAAAGGTACGCATAAGTGGGCTGGTTACACCACTGGCATAGGCCACAGGTTATGGTCTCACTTGGCTTGCCAGGTCTTCTCAAGCACAGCATA
>NC_068992.1:33631007-33632893 GCF_001194135.2 Octopus bimaculoides | reverse complement strand
GGCATAGGCCACAGGTTATGGTCTCACTTGGCTTGCCAGGTCTTCTCAAGCACAGCATATTTCCAAAGGTCTCAGTCACTAGTCATTGCCTCAGTGAGGCCTAATGTTCGAAGTTCATGCTTCACCATCTCATCCCAGGTCTTCCTAGGCCTCCCTCTTCCACAGTTTCCTTCAACCGCTAGGGTGGTACACTTTTTCACACAGCTATCCTCATCCATTCGTACCACATGACCATACCAGCGCAATCGTCTCTCTTGCACACCACATCTGATGCTTCCTATGTCCAATTTTTCTCTCACGGCACTTTTATTCTGTTGAGTATGCACACTAATATTACACATCCAGTTCCTTGCAAGCTTACGCATGTCCTCAACATTCATGGCCCATGTTTCACTGCCATGCAGCATCGCTGTTCGTACACATGTGTCATACAGTCTGCCTTTTACTCTGAGCGAGAGGCCCGTTGTCACCAGCAGAGGTAAGAGCTCTCTGAACTTTGCCCAGGCTATTCTTATTCTAGCAGCTACACTTTCAGAGCACCCACCCCCGTTACTCACTTGGTCACCTAGATAACAGAAACTATTAACTACTTTTAGTTTTTCTCCCTGGAATGTGGCAGAAGTTGTTCTCTGCACATTTTCAGTGTTTATTGCTCCTGAGCATCTGCCACATACAAAAACTATCTTCCTAGTTAGCCTTCCTTTGATATTGCTGCACCACTTATTCGTCCATAGCTTACACTGGGTACATCTTATAGAGTTTCCACCTATGCTTTTTCTACAGATTGAGCAGGACCATCTACCTGAAGGGGTTTGTGGTTTGTCTGCTTTTCTACTTAGGTTTTAGCTAGGTTGACTCTAAGGCCTTTCGAGTCTAATCGTAGCTTCCACACCTGAAATTTCTCCTCTAGTTCTGATAGTGACTCAACAATTAGAGCAAGGTCATCAGCATAGAGGAGCTTCCAGGGGCATTCTGTCTTGAATTCCTCTGTTATTGCCTGGAGGACTGTGATAAATAGGAGGGGGCTGAGTACTGAGCCTTGGTGGACCCCTACCTCTTCCCAGTATATATATATATATATATATATATATATTGGTACCTTGTTGTACCATTCTTATGAATTTATATATATATATATATATATATATATATATAATAATAATAATAATAATATAGATTTAATCAAAAGATTAAATGTGGTACTTAAAATGTTAGTGGCACCAGAATTTGGTAGGGTAAAATCCCAAAACAAAATCAAGAGATTTGGTGAATTAAATTTGAAGAAAGCAACAAAAATGTATTAGGTTATAGCAGTATGTATGCTTCATACAAGCTTCATTGATTTATGTAGTGAGAACACTACATAAGATGTGTAATGAAAATGTACTCCTCAGCTGCATAATGGAAGTTCATTTCAGTAAGCCATTTTGTAAATGTGTACAAATACAAGAGTAGGAGATGACTGGGATGTTAATCAACAGTCTAGTGAACCAAACAGGAATCCACCTGCTACAACCATTTTTTAAACCTAAATCAGAGAAACAGAGATGTGAAATGGAACAAAATGTACAAGAACAACCGAAAATTATCAATCCTAAGTATTACACAAACTAAAATTCTAGCAAGAGGTCTAAAGTTTTGTCCAATCCCTTGCAGATCGAACCTGAATGAAATTAAGGATAACACTATGGATTTCTGTTGAAAATTATGCCTCACAGAAGCACTTCACAACTGCACCAGTGATGATGACTCAATAGTAAAAAGCAAAAAGGTAGAAATAAAGCACTTGATGCTTTTTGTGAACGCATTACCAATTTTCCTTTTAATACCCTACAAAAACAACGAATTAAATCCAACCTTAATGTAAACGAATGGAAAGATCTAAT
>NC_068992.1:33617465-33630759 GCF_001194135.2 Octopus bimaculoides | reverse complement strand
ATTTATCCAATTTTAAATACAGACCTAATCTATTCTACGGATTACCTAAAATATACAAAAATCTACATATTTGTCAAGCTTGCAAAGTGCCTTAATGTTCCTCCCCCTACTGACCTCAAACTGAGACCCATCATTGCTGGCCCTGCTTGTGAAACCCAACGTTTGAGCAACTTGTTCGACATCTTACTCAAACCGTTTCTAAAATATGTGAAAAGCTTCATCAGGGATGACTTAGATGTGCTTAACCACCTCCCGAAGACAATAAATGAAGGAATCCTGTTAGTATCATTTGATGTGGTGAATTTGTACACCAATATCCCACACGATTATGGTATAGAAGCAATCACCTTCTGGCTAGAAATTACCCAGAAGAGATTCCAGGATGCATGAACCACAGATTCATAATCGCAGCACTCAAATTCATCCTACTGAACAACTACTTCTTGTTTGATACAGTTTACTATCGACAAAAGTATGGAATTGCAATGGGAACCCGAGTTGCTCCACTGATTGTGAACCTTGTAATGGATTACCTAGAACTTACAATATACCAATCATCACTACAAAAATATGGCACCTCATTTCATTATTATTTAAAGGAGAAGTGGAAGAGGTATTTGGACAATTGCTTTATACTTTGGAAAGACAGCATGGACAAACTCCTAGATTTCAAAATAATGCTTAACAATATTAATAGCAACATACAATTCACCAGGGAGAACAGCAGTAAACAACTCTCTTTTCTTGACATCCTAATTAAAATAGTCAATAATCACATCGAAATGGACATCTTCTATAAATCCACAGATTCAAAACAATACCTATTATTCAACTCATGCCACCCCAAACACATAAAAATTAATATACCTTATAATCTAGTGAAAAGAATCTGTATCATAGTTTTGGACACCTATACTTGTAAACGAAGACTCCTTGAATTCAGATCAATACTAATCAAAAGACATTACCCAATATCATTAATAAATTATGGCATTAAATGAGCTAAAGAAATAGATATACGAGCATCAAGGGAAGTCAACCGAAATACTAAACCAGACTTTAAAATACTCCCATACATCTCCACACATAACCCTAGAAACAACGAAGCCTTTAACGTTCTCATCCAAAATCTTCCCGTCCTCACAAGAGATAAAACAATGAACAAAATTTTAGGCTCGCACAAAATTATCAAAACCAAAATGCAACCTAAATCATTGAAAAAATTATTAACCAGCGCAAGACTATATCCATTAACAGCAGAACCAAAAGTGAAAAAATGTGGTCGACCTAACTGTGGTACATACCCCCACTTTTTTAAGAGCTCAGAGATCCACTTTAAACAAGGTGAAATATTTAAGATTAAATCAAATTTCACCTGTGCCTCAAAAATCTAATCTATGCCATTACATGCTTAGAGTGTGGTAATCATTATATTGGCCAAACAGGAATATCACTCCGCCGAAGAACCACTCTTTACAAAGAACAAATCCTCCACCCACAATAAAGACAGATAGAAGAGGGCATTTATCCCAGGTTCTGTGATGTTTAAACTAAAGTGTCATTGAAGTTGAATCTTACCAGATACTGAAAAATTGCTGAGAAAATGGATATTTTGAAAAAGTTGAATTTGAATGCATGGTCTTTGAGAAGCTCTCAATAACAGAAAGATATATATTCTCCTCAACAAACTACAGTTTACTGATAATATTTTCATTAGACAATTTTGTCTTTATAATTCCAACTATTTTTTTAGAGGCTTTTTATATTCTCTAAATTTTGTACAAATCTCTAGTCACTATCCTCTCTTTTGCATGTATGTGTGTGTTTGACTCTGTTACTGTGTATTTGTCCTCCTGTTCATATCATGTCTTGTATTCTCACTTGACCTGACCTATACAAGCTCTACTGTGTCCTCACAGACTCTTCATTTCTTCCCTCATCCTGCAACTCACAAACTAATCACACAACATCTTTGTTTTCTCTCTTACTTTCTTCTCATGCTAGCTGCTCCACACCCACCTCCACTATATTACGCCACCCCTAACAGTTTTTTGCCTAAAATAATGACAACTCTATAATTTATCTCTCTCCAACGAAATACTAAACTTCTTTTCTCCCTCACCACATAAAGTTTTTCACTGTTATGTTAGTTATATTATTTTTTGCCTACCATATAACATCATTAGTTTCCTCTGATTCTGCTGTTTTACTGCAGTTTTATTGTTTATAGCAAAACATTTTCCAACATAAAATAAGATACATTATTTTATGACCAAATTATAAACCATTGTTATTTGTTGAGTAGGAAATTTACAAATATTGAAATCAATCATTTACTAAATTCATGTAGAGCCTTTAATATAAGCTTATTTAATAACATCTTGTTTTAATTTTTTTTATACCTACTTTAGAATAAAATCAAGTCTATCTATTACATTATAAAGCCAGTCTGTTTAAATCATATTGATGATTGAATCTGACCTAAGAATGATCTTCTTCACCATTATTGATGTAACTATTCAAAGCTAATTTATTTCTATTTTCTATGTTTAAACAAAGTCTATATAGTAGGCTTTAAGATATAAAGAACAAATAACTTATTCATATTGGAGATACTATCTTTATATAACTGCTTTTAAGCCTCCATATTCAAACAATTCTTGCAGCTTGAAGCAGTTCACCTTGCTACTATTAATTTACTTTTTGAAGGCAATTATTATTATCTCTCAAAGAATTTCTGTGATAATGTTCTGAGAAGAATCACCATTGGTTTAAAATTATTTCAGCACATAGTCAGCCCACGAGTTGTGTAGGTTGTGGATGTAATCGTTTTTTCTTTTGCTTTTCTCGTTTTGTTTTAATTTCACCAACTGCTGTTCATTCCTGTCTCCAATTATAACCTTTTACACTACAAAGCCAAATTGTCTTCAATGTGGCAGACTTCTGCACTTTTAGCCTGTCATCTGATCTTTAGTTTCATGTTTTATAATCTAGTGGTTATTAAACTAAAACAAAATATTTAGCCTTTCTTTATTGGTTGTTCTATGCTATGATTTTTCTTGCTATGGTTTATTAACTTTATTTTCACATTGAAATTCTAATCAGATTTGCCTTTGGTCCTGATATCTGATTAGCTAATCAAGTGACTTTAACCACTTCTTACAAAACTTGTTTTTCAGTACTTTTGAAAATACTTCAATGTCTTGCAAATAATTTATATGCATTGCTTAACTGTCGAATTAAATAGCAACACACTATCTTTATTTAAATCACATAACCAGGAAATCAATAAGAATAGCATATCCAGTCTGCTTTATTTTCCTTAATGATTGAGTACTAGTTCACTTCTATTATTGCTGTCAATTGCTTTACTCATTTCCTAAACAGCTTGCATCCCTAATTATCTCACAGTGCTTCTCACTTATTTAAGTAAACTTAACACCTAGCTCATCAGTTAATTTTCAAGTACATATTTCAAGTACTATTCTGTTTTCTCTATATATCTTATATCTAACTTACTCTTCAATTATCTGCATTTAGAAACCATTTCCCAGCCATATTGTTGGCTGCTTACTTGGTTTTCACTTCAGATGTAGATATTTTTCATGTTCTGGTTTAAATGTACTTCATATTCAAGGTTAAATATATACTTTACATGTTACCTATACTTCAAGTATGGATACTTTTTTATATTTAGATGTGGTTCCTGCTGATGTACACCAAGTGTGTCGATGTACTTCATGTAAATGTACTTTACATAAATGTTGTTTCTATTTGGGTACTTTAAGCCATATAATATATTACGTCTTGATATACCCAGTGATTCTGAAATTCTCCTATTTTGCAAAATGTATGTATTTAGTTATTAAAACTGACAAGTAATTGGATTCCCAAACATTTTACACTGGAAAAGTGCAGGTCTAAAATCTTTTCTAATCCTCTACAGACACAGTTGAATCAACAACCAAGCAGCTTTACCACCAAAGATACACGCCCTCTTTTGGTAAATTTCAAAACTTTTGGATAGCAGCCATAAACAAAGGTAATTCTGGTGAACTTGTGGAAATGTTGCAACAGAAATGAATGGATGTATGTTGCTTTCAAGAGATAGGATGGGAGGGATCTTTAACCAAATTCCTCACCGGCAAGAGAGAGCAGTACAAATTCTTCTGGATGAGTAACTGTGATATCAGAGGTGAAATAGACATATTGTCAGCTGAGAGAAGGATAGATAAGATAACTGAGATAGTCACAGTTTGCACAAAAGGATGATTTAGTTGAGATTAATTATAAATAGTTCAAGAGCAACTTTTATCTCAGCATATGCCATATAAACAGGATTGCCCGAAGAACAGGACTATTTCTGTGAAACTCTTCTGCAGACAACCTTGATGACAACTGACAGCAACATCATGACCAACCACTTCAATGGGTTTGTTGGCCAACACATTGATAGCTTCTATGACATACGTGGAAGCTATGATTTTGATTTTAAAAAATAAGGTTGGTGTGAGACCCCTGGAGTTCTGTGATGCAAGTGATGTAACAATTTGCAACACACACTTTAGGAAACCAGGGAAAATACCTAATTCCTTACCAATCTGGTAAAATCCATTACTCAGATAACATTCTCAAAAGAAAACAGGATGGAAAAGCTATTGTAAATAACAAAATTTTCCTGATAAATAATGCTCTATGCAGCATAGATTAGTGGATAGTAACTACAGAGCAAGGCAAGAACAGAAGCAAAATACGACATGGTGAAAGAGATATGGGAATTAAAAGATCCTACAATTTTAGATAGATTTAGCAAAATATTAAATGATACTTATGGTTGTATGGAGGAAAATTTAGATATCTATAGCCAAAGAGGGCAACTGCAAATTTCAATGAAATTACCTGCATAGGAATACAGAACAGACATGTGGATGGAGCAAAGTCCTTGTCAAACTGAAAGTAACATGGTAGTGGCATAATATGATTGATAAAATGGAAGAAATTAAAAGACAATCTTGGAAAACCTAGAAGGAAAGTGATATTAGGAAGTAGCACTGCTGAATATAGAGAATGCATGAGATAAAGAAGAGTTATCTCATGCTGACCTACAGAGGGACCAGCAATTCAAGTTGCTAGCAATGTGTTAAATAAAGGGACCAAGAACAGGAAAAGAGTTAAAGCTATGGATCTATGAGGGATAGTTCTAGAAATGCTGAAAATATTTGGTGAGGTAGGATATATGATTATCACCAGGAAACTTTATCAAGTTATATAGGAAGGTATCAATTCAAATGACTGACATAGCAGTATCATTGTAAACATCTACAGAGGCAAAGGTGATGGATTAGAGAGACATAACCACAGGGGAATCAAACTAATATACCTTTGACTGAAGCATAGAACAGTTGATCAGTGACACAACAGACCTTGATGAACTGTAGATTTTCATTGTCTTGGGGATAGGTACACAGATGTAGTTTTCCAAGTGAGAAAACTTGGCTAAGAGTAAACCACTATTCTTGGCTGTTGTTGATTTGGAAAAGGCATTTGATAGGGTACCCAACTCAGTAAATTGTGGTACCAAGGCAATCAGATAGATATGAAAAGCTTGCAAAGGCAGTACAGGTTACACATAAAATGCAAGAAGTAAAGTGTGAGTTGACAATGATTTAGTGTAAAAGTTGGAGATCAAAAAGGTTCAGTCATCAGCCCATTACATCTTAGTGTCAGAGCAACAGTTGGAAATAAACTTTATATGTGATAGATGCACTGGAACTGTATGCATTATGAGTATACCAGAAATAGTTTCCCTAAAATTAACAAGAAGGTTGCTCTGAAAGTATAGCTGCCAGATTAGGAATGATTTTGAGAAAGTTTCAGGACCTTCTAATGCTGCTACAAGTGTCTTTTCTCTTAGAGTGAAGGGTAGATTGCATGACACCTGTGGCTGAACTGTTATACTGCATAGTAGAGAGACATAATCTTTGAATGTAAAGTACTTGGAAAGATTGGAAAGAAATGAAGTGAGCTCGCTCTGTTGGATGTGCAATGTTAGTGTACCTACAATGTGCTGAGAAAAATACTGGGTATAAGAGAAATCAAATGTAGTGTACAAGAAAGAAGACTGCACTGGTAAGGATATATGATGTGTATGGATGAGAATAACTGTATGAAGATGTAAAGAAGTGCTGATCACTTAATGTGGAAGGAGAAGCCCCAGAAGACATGGAACAATTGGTGAAGGTTAATCTCAAGACTTTGAACTTCATGAAGAACCAGGATAACAGGATAATGTGTTTACACACACACACACACACACACACACACATATGTGTGTGTGTGTAAATATATATAAATATTAAAAAAATTTAAAGTTATCTGTACAGATTTTCTATAGAAATTAGAGCCAGCATTGACAGTTATGATGTTTTGTATATGAATACATCTATGTAAACAATGCAGTCTAAGATAGAAAAACAGGTAATGGGTGTATATGCATATTTTAGAAGTTATTGTTCCTTCTTCAGCACCACATCCATGAACATATTGCTTAAATAGGCACTAAATTTAGCAGTAAACTTGTAGAAGTTATTGAATTGCACTGCTAATACATGTAGGATACAGTATTGGCTTATAAGCCTTTAATATACTTGGTAGTATATTATGTTGCATAACAAAATGTACTGTTCCTGCTGGCAATTGATATACATATATCATCATCATCATCATCATCATCATCATCATCATTTGACATCCGTTTTTCCTGCTTGCATGAGTTGGTTGGTTTGACATGGAGCTGGCCAGCTAGGGAGCTGTCATACACCAATTGTCTGTTTTGGGATGGCTTCTATGGCTGGATGCTCTTCCTAATGCCACCCACTTTACAGTGTGTGCTGGGTGCTTTTTACATGCCACTGACATGGGTGTATAGTATGTGTATAACTGTACCTTTTGCCTGATTTTCGTTCTCTTAAAACACCCCACCCACTGCCCACTAACCGTAATTCTTCCTTGGTAACTTTCTTATTACTACCTGGATCCATTCCACTTGAATTCCATCTTTCATCCATTAATATTTTTCTTACCAGCCATACTTTCAGTACTCACATCTCACCTCTTTGTGCTACCAAATCATCTCAGCTCCTCTACCATTTTACATCTCTCAACCACCTAATGCACTATGCCTGCCTCTCTCTCTCTTCTCCTCTCCACACTCCTGCAACTTACCCAACCAGCCTTTCACCTGTTTATGTACTCTCATTACTATTCTGCTGCTCTGCACTGTCAGCCTTACATACCTGTGACTTATGCATCATTGATATCTCCCTTTTGCTACATTCACCCTTCAACGCTATTCAATATTTACTGTGACTGCCTTTCTCCTCACACCTATTCAACATCTCTCAGTCATCCTGTACTCTTGCATCCTCCACTCATCAATACTCCTGGTCCTTCTTCCACTCACTGCAACCCAATTCATACCTTGAAGCTCCATCCTGACACCTCCTTACTACTATTTTTATCTGTGCCCAGCTCCATCAGATTACTCAACTCTCTCTTCTAAGATGTGAGTTGTCATGTCTCTACTGCAAGAAATCTACTCTATTCTCACTTCTGCTCTCAAACATTTCCTACACATCTCCAAGCAAAAAGCTGCTCTCTCTGACTTCATATACTTGCAAACAACATGACAACCTCACTAGTGCTGGTGGCATGAAAAAAGCACCCATTATATATTGTGAAGAGACTGGTAATAGGAATGATATCCAGCCATAAAAATCATGCCAAAATAGACACTGGAGCACAATGTAGTCCTTGGTTCCATCAGATTCTTTCAAACTGTCCAACCCATGCCAATATAGAATACGGACATTAAATGATGATGATGGTGAGGTGGAGGAGGAAGATTTGGGTGATGTTCCCATTTTGTGATAAAAATCTGAAGTAAAACTTCTGATATTTGTACATCGAATGGATTACATTAGGCAAAAGAATAATTTTATTTTCAACATTTGATATCTTGTTGACATTTATATTTGCTATGAAATAAAAGGAAGAAAGCTTAAAGAATATAAAATTTTGGGAAAGAATCAAATTGTACAATTATCACAAATTTCTTTAATTTGCTTGCATCCTCCACTGATTTGTTGATCTTAAGCACATATCTGAGGCCCATTTCCAAAAGTTTAAAACACATTCTTGATTCTGAGAGATAGTGATTTATTATTGATTTTTATATTCATTACCTGATGTTAATACATAACATTTTGTTAAATAATTCTGATAATTTACTACCTGTGTATACATAAATCAATGAACAGATATTATATCGATATTCATAAATACCTTGTTTTCTAATTAGTGGGTCAGTGTTACTATTTTAATATTTCATATGTACACTACTTATTATCATTTTCTAGATAACTTCAGTGAAGTGTAGAGGACTGTTATTCACGTGGTCTTAAAGAAAAATTCAATAATTAAAATTATGAACAAGACAGGCGTGGCTATGTGGTAAGAAGTTTGCTTCTGAACCATATGATTCTAGATTTAGTCCCGCTTCATGGCACCTTGGCCAAGAGTCTTCTACTATAGCCTTGGGCTGATCAAAGCCTTCTGAATGAATTTAGTAGAAGGAAACTGAAAGAAGCCTGTTATATATATATGTGTATATATATATATATATATATATATGTTATATGTATATATGTGTATGTAATTGTTCCCCACTACCACTTGACAACCAGTATTAATGTGTTTACATCTCTGTAAGTTAGTGGTTCAGCAAAAGAGACTGATAGAATAAGTACTAGGTTTAAAAAAAAAGTACTGGGGTGATTAATCTGACAAAAATTTCTCAAAGCTCTGCCCCAGCATAGCCATGATCAAATGACCGAAACAAGTAAAAGATAAAAGAAGACAGATGAATAAAGTTATTGTTTTATTTACAGTAAGTATTTTACATTTTTTTAAATATATAATATATATATATGCATATTTAAGGATGACTAATATTATGTGTTTCAAATCAATTTCTAACTGATTTTATAGCCAACTTGAACACTTAAGAATCAATGAAATGTATTTCTTTTATTCTATACTTTCTATTATTATTACTGGTTTGAGAAATGTCAAAGAATTAGGTACAACTTGAAGAACCTGTATAGAAGTGTTCAAGGTTAAAAAAAATTACAGTTAGCAAAAATACTTCAGTTAAAAACATGGAGTGGAAATCTGGCATAAAAGTAAGTATTCAGAGTTAAAAGGATGTTCAAGATTGATGGCAATGTTCAGAGATAACAAAAATACTAAATGTCAAGCAGGATGTTCAGGTTAGCAAATGCTGTATGAGAATGCTCTAAAAATATTGACAGACTCTAGTAATGCTATTTTCTGCAACATTTCCATAACTCTTGAAAGGTAATTTGTCATTGGTCTTAAACAGATAGTTGTATAAAAGCTCCAGTTGTGATTATTATAGTAGAACCATTAAAGTGTCAGAAACAATGCTTTGTAGTATTTCTTTATGTTCTAGTTTCAAGTTCTGCCAAGGTCAACTTTTCATCCTTTTGGAGTCAATAAAAATAAGTATTAGTCAAGTATTGGAAGCTAAGTGCAATGACTAACCTTTTCCCTGGCTTTGAGTGTAAATGACAAATTATTATTATTATTATTATTATTATTATTATTATTATTATTATTATTATTATCATTATTTTCATTATTATTATTATTATTATTATTATTATTATTATTATTATTATTATTATTATTATTATTATTATTATTATTATTATTATTATTATTATTATTATTATTATTATTATTATTATTATTATTATTATTATTATTATTATTATTATTATTACAAGAGGGGTGAGCTGGCAGAATCATTAGCACATCAAGCAAAATTCTTAGCAGCATTTTTCTAGCTCTTTACATTCTTAGTTCAAATTTCATCGAGATTAATTTTGCTTTTAATCCTTTCAGGAGGTTCAAAATTTCTGGCTTTGTGCCTAAAGTTGAAAGAATTATTATTATTGTACTTCACACAGTTCCTAAAAATTGGTTTGATTTTCTTTTAAGATCTTTATGTCAGGTCTAAGACTTCAGACAGAAAAAATCTCCCACAGGATATGAAAAATGCCTAATGTGAGAGTTTTTTTGTACAATGTTGATATTTCATTTGATTTAATCTGGTCAAGAAATTGTGGCAATGTCACTGGAATAGACCCCAGTGTTTCAAAACAACAGGAATAATCTAACAATGGGGTCCCACATTCTTTCTAGTTCATAGTTGGTAATCTTTCCTACTTCTTAATCTGTTACATTATGGAACTCTGGAATTGTTATGTTAATAATGATAGTTTCGTGGGACTCTTTGACCACTAACACAATGTCCAGTCATTGATCACTCTGTTTGTGCATTAAAGTCCCACAGAATTTTCACACTGTTGTTCTCCATGACTGGCTGTGTCCTGTGTTCATATTATTTCTAATCCATAGAGTTTACAGGGACTCTATGTAAATGTACTGAGTTACTTTGTTGTGGTGGCCTTTCTATTCACATTGAGCACATTGTCTACACCTCTCCTATACAAGTGGCATTTGTCCCTTTCAGTAATCTTGTAGATAGACTTCTTTATGGAGTTGGTCACAAAGACTTGGTCCTGAGCTAAAATAAGAACACTTTGTTTCCTTTTTAGTTCTCTTCTTCTTGCCATGTCCATGAATCATCTGTCTTCACACTCCCAGTTTCCCTTTCAAACTTTTCCTGTTCGTCCATTGATCTCCAATCTCTTTCATTTTATACTTTTACTTTGAATGAATCTTTGACTTCAATATTCTCCTTCTTAAACTCATTGACTTAGTAATATATTGAAGCAAAACCTCTTTGCTGCTTACCAGATACAAATCCAGCATTTGTCTTTTTACAACATATTTCAGTTTGCTAATCATACTCCTACTGTGCTGTCTTTTTGTCCATGTAAAGTGTGTTATGTTTGCTTTTGGTTGGAGGAAATTTGCACAACAATTTCTGTGTACCTTGGTCAATTTCATCAAATTCCTCTAGTGTCCCACCAAGGATGGCTCCACTGTAGTGAACCACAGCTATGCCTCAGGTATTGATGCCACATACAAGGCTTTGGGAATTAAACTTAGTCTTCAGGCCCTTACCCTGTCTATCAAAGTAGGTATGTCAAAGGTCTGTCAAAGTAGGTGTCCTTCATACCTAGACATTATATCTAAATCCAATACTTTTGGATACTTGTATCTTGTGTCTTCTGGGTCTGGGTGTCATTCTTTTTTTCCATTGGGTAATACTATTCCACAGCTATTTCCCTATTTTCCTCTTTGTGATGTCCATCTCCAGCTGGATGTCTGTACTCACAACATATGTAATTTGCACAGACTTACCCTTCCTCCCAAATTTCAGGTCTTGTCTTGTGTTTATAATAGAAAGAATTCATCATCATCGTCATCGTCATCATCATCATCTTCTTCTTCTTCTTCTTCTTCTTCTTCTTCTTCTTCTTCTTCTTCTTCTTCTTCTTCTTCTTCTTCTTCTTCTTCTTCTTCTGCTGCTGCTGCTGCTGCTGCTGCTGCTGCTGCTAAACTGGCAGAATCATTAGAGCATTAGGAAACATTCTTTATGATATTTCTTCTGGCTTTTGACATTGAGTTCAATTCCTGCTAAGATCAATTTTACTTTTCTTTCCTCTTAAATCTATAAAATAAGCACGAGTCTAGTAGCTGGCCTTCTTTTGAAATCAAAAATCAAAAACAGTTTCTTGAAGTCTTGGATCAACAAAAGACCAACATTGTGCATTTTGTATCTGAAATGCAGTCAGACAGTTGCTGTCCTTTGACTAGTCGAGCACTGCAACCAGAGAGCTAGTGGTGTGTAATAGCAATAACATTCTTGGGAAACTCTAGGAGTTGATTAGGATAAAAGTAGCTGATATCTTATGAAAGACTTACTGGAATGGAGGCCACTATATCTATAGATAAAAAAATCCTTGATCTGTCAGTATCCAAGCATTGCTTAGTTATCTTTTATCTTTTACCTGTTTCAGTCATTAGACTGCGGCCATGCTGGGGCACCACCTTGAATTTTTAGTTGAATAAATTGACTCCGGTAGTTATTTTCTAAGCTTAGTACTTATTCTATCAGTCTTTTTGTTGAACTACTAAGTTACAGGGATGTAAATACACCAACAGCGGTTGTCAAGTGGTGATTGGGGGACAAACACACACACACACTTGTATATGCAATGGGCTTCTTTCAGTTTCTGTCTACGAAATCCACTCACAAGGCTTCGGTTAGCCTGAGGCTACAGAAAAAAAAACACTTGCCCAAGATGCCATGCAGTGGGACTGAACTCAGAACCATGTGGTTGGGAAGCAAGCTTCTTAACTCATAGCCACTTCTGCACCTAGATAAATGATATGTCCCAGGTGAGGATTAAACTCACAGCCTTCAGATTCCACCATACATATTGCCTGTGTAGGATGAATCCAATTAACAACTGAGTTTATTGAGAGGATCCCCTCAGTACCCACCTTTCACAAGGTGAGGCAGGCAATGTTTCTTTTTTTGGTGTAGATAGCAAAAAAAATTGTGTGGTGAATGGGGCTGAAAAGATTGAGGGCAGACCCCTTCTTCTTTGATGAAGCCATTTGGAAATAAAAGTGATGGTGGAGAAGGAAAAGCTTTCCCCTGTAAATTTTGTTAACAAGTGGCTAACTATGGCAAAAATAGTCAGAATGAATGGAACTAGTCTAAGAATATGCCTGTAGATTGAAGAACAACAGTTGGGGAAGGTCATGTATCTTTAGTGGTTATGGGGATCCATTCTAGATCTGTGGGATTCGTTAATTGATCTCAGTTAGAAGCTCTCTTGTATTAAAATGACTACATAAACATATGTTCTAAAATTTTGTATACTATGTATACTTTTTACCCCAGCTCTTCCCTTCATCTTCTTTATGCAAACCTCCATGCAAATTGTAAACTGTCCTTGTAATGTCCCTCTCATCAAACACCATGTAACAAAAGAAATTATCATTATCATTGTTATTATTATGATAATAATTAGTATTATTGTTGTTGTTGTTGTAATTCAGGGTGGCACTATGAACTGGTATCTTCTACTATAGCCCTGTGTCAACCAAAGTCTTGTGAATGGATTTGGTATATAGAAACTGAAATAAGTATGTGTATGTATGTATGTATGTATATATATGTATGTATATATATATATATATATATATATATATATATATATGTATGTAT
>NC_068992.1:33611070-33617356 GCF_001194135.2 Octopus bimaculoides | reverse complement strand
TATATATATCAGAAAATGAAATGACAAAGAAATAAACTATTATCTTATGAATTTCGTTAGCTTACAGCTGTTTCTAGTATAAGATGCAGGTAACTCATAATTGAGTGCTGGAATAACACCTTACAACTTAATTAGAGCCTTGAATATGAAGTGCAATTTATTTTGGGGAAAAAATGACATTTGTGCATGTGTAGCTGTGAGGTAAGAAGCTTGCTTCTCAACCACATGGTTCTGGGTTTAGTTCCACTACGTGGCATCTTGGGCAAGGGTTTGTACTATAGCCTCAGGCCAACCAATATCGCACAAAAATAGACTGAGAAAACCATTCCAGAAAGGTTAAGCAGAAGTGGCAAATTCACATACTCTGTTCATCATTTATTAGCACCTGACCTCATGCCTTGCTTTATTTTTCATCTGGCAAGCACTAAGTGCCAGCTCCCTTGCTGCTTGTGAATGGGACATGTTCCTTATGTCAGAAGCTTATTCTGCTGCCAAGTGAGAGAAAGGAAAAAGAGAAAGAGAAAAATAAAGAAATATATAGACACTATGAGAAAAAAAGAGACATACTTTGAGAGAAATAGACAGAAAGATGTATCTTAGAAAAGGCAGGTGTAGATGAATCAAGACATAAATACAACAAGTAGCTGGTAGTAAACATTAATTTCAAGAAGTTGAAAATAAGAAAGAAAATATTCCTTATACTAAACATTAATATTTTTACGTACAAGAATATCTCAATTTAATGATTCCATTGGTTTCAAATATTCTGTTGTTAAATGGAAGATTAAATGAGATGCTTAATAAATGACAGTTATGTTGTCTCTAATGAGATTTGGTTTAAGAAATTCTTTTAAACGTTAAATTAGGAAAATGAAAACAATAATTTGATTAAATAAATAATTAAATAAACCATTTCAAATAATATACACATTTTCTTTTTGTGTTTTGTTTTTCTTTTCCATCATTTTTCACTCAATATTTCTTTCAAACACTTTTAAAGTCCATCATAAGATGTTACTTTGACATTTTGTTTTTGGTTCACTTCAAGTGAGAAGAGTTTCCTTTTCTCGTTAAAAATGTACAAGAGTTCCTTGATGATGTTACGAAGTGTTTTTCTTTACATTATAAGTTTCATAATAGAAAACATAAGATATAACCAGATCTGCTGCAACTTCTCTACTTCATTCATACACAGAATGTTGAAAATTTCAGTAGGATTTTCAATATATACAAAGAACTTTAGAAGCTCTTTAAGATTGAAAGTATAAACAAGAATTTCCATTGTTAGATCTTTTTCAGCTTTTCATAACATTCTTTCATTTCTTTTGTGAACACTTATCCATGTGATAGCAACACATCTTTTATGTCATCTAGTTGCAGCTCATCAGTAATGTCAACAATTGCTTCTGATAAATTGAAAACACAACCTCTGATGACTCTTCAAATCCTTTATAATTATCAATAAATTAAGGGCAGAGTATATTCTACATGTTTTCTATAGTTTTCTCTGTGACATTATTATGGACACCTTTTATTACTTTAATTACTTCCATAAGATGGAATGCTTGAAAATTCTTTTAGCATTGGACATCCTGTCTCCTCAAAAGTACTTATTAAATGCTGAAGATAATATGCTCTAAATGTGGCAATAACGCCTTGATCTATTGGTTGCAAAAATATTGTATTCGGTGGAGTAAACATTAACCAGATATTTGGTTGATGTTGTAGATACAAGGTGATTGACATGGTGTATTATTTATATTTAGCAAAGTATGAAATGGAATATTCCTGCTACATAGTGATATGAAAACCAATTTTCCAACACTGAAGCACTTATCCATAGTCTTCCATGTTCTTTCCAGATACCTGAAAGTGTAGCTTTTACAAAACTTTATAGTTTTTCCTAGAATTTTGGCATGATTTACAATCTTCACTTATTTTTTAAAACTAAATATCAGTAATTTTTCTTTTGCAATGTGGTTTTGCGCTGTTCTATATTTCACAAATAGGATCACGTCATTGATGTTAAAAATGTAAGTACATGAAACTATATCCTTCTATTATTTCTATATTTTTCATTAAGAAATTCACTGCTTCAGTATAAACCCTCACTGTTTCTCCTTGCTCTTTTACATTATGTTGACTAGCTTCTTTATTTCCTTCTATAAAATCAGATACTAGACAAGAAGATAATAGCTTTTCTGTATGAGGAATAATAGTGACTAGTTCTAGGACAGTGCAGATATAATTTCATTCAAATATTTTTTACTTTACCCATTAAAGTTATACAGCTGACTGACCCCCACCTCTAAAAATTGGGAAGCTAAATCTTCAGTAACTCTAGCTGTCATTTATGATTTCAAATGTTGTTCCTAAAGTTTTCCATTCCTTTATATTATCAATAGCAGTCACTGTTGTACTATTTTCATGATGACATACAAGAAGTAGGTTTGCTAATTTAAAATCCAGCTAATTAGATATGTTGTGTTTGTAGCCAAATATTGAGGATGACCCTGATGCATCACTGGTAGCAGTGATGGCAGGTGACTTAAAACTCGTAACCATACTGAGGAGCAGTCCACTACAATGGATATCTTTGTGACAGCTAATTTTTGTGTTTTTCCTAAGATGGCTCTAAATTCATGAACAATCTGCCAAATTCACTATTTCCTTTAGATATATGACAGGCTTCCACACAGTTTCTGCTCCTCAATTTCACTCACAAGTTATGAGCCAACCCAAAGTTATGGTAGAAGACATTACTTAAGGCTTCACAGAATAGATTTAATCTTCATACCACATGGCTGTGAAGCAAGATCCTTAACAACAAACCAATTGTTTTCATCCATTAGCATTAAGAATTAATTACCAAGTTTGGCCACTGTTAAGAGGGTATGTTGTTGTAGTTTAGCTTCCAGTCAAACCTCATCAAGCAGACATTCCAACTGTCACCATCCTCTCATATAAAGTTTAGATCAAAATTGTTTAAATTTAGTTCACCCAATAAAAATGTAAATCATTAAATTTCATACAAAGTAATTAGTAGTTAATTAAGAATAAGGAGAAATAATCATTTAGATTTCAATACCATTTTACTGATTTTGAAGGGATGTAACTGTCACATGATAACGAGGAGTTATAGCAAGAGGTTATCTCTAAGACAATCTTCTAAATCTTGAATTAACTAATATGTTCATGTATTGTACTTTCCCATGGTAGGTATTCATACTAGTGTCGGCTGAAAAGTCCATAGGCAGACCAAGATACTCTCGTTGAATGTGACCAAATAAGGTTTGTTTTTCAACATAGTTCCCTTGCAGTCCACATACTTCTTCCATCAGTGTTGCAGTGCTTGGATCCAATTGGTGAAGAAGTTTTTGCCCTGTTGGTCAAAATAGTTATCAAAAGCAGACATGATATCATCATCACTGTGATACTGCTTTCCAGCAAAGTGCTTTTCCATTTTGAGGAAAAGATGATAGTCAAATGGGAACAAATCAGACGAATAAAGAGAGCATTAACCAGTCCAAAGTCACAGTCATTCAAGGCAACCATTGGAACCTAAGACTTTTGTGCTGGATCAATATCCTGATGGAACTAAACACTTTTCATCAGTTTTCTTGGGTGTTTCATCTTGATAGTCTATTGTAATTGCCTCAGCAAGTTGGTATAATACTCTCTATTAATGGTGTGGCTCTCTTGAAGGTAGCCAATAAACATAATACCATTTGCTCTCCCCAAAAAACTGAAACCATCACCTTCTCTGCAGATGAAATTATCTTACCTTCTTTGGAGCAGGAGAAGAAGGCTGTTTCTACTGCATGGATTGTCTCTTTGTCTCTGGTTCAAAGTGAAGAAGCCAATACTCATCCTGGATTATGAAATGGTCAAGAAAACCAGCTGGATACACCTCAAACAATGTCAGATTTTTTCATGATGCGATCAGCCTGGTGCACTTTTGATAGGGTGTAAGAAGACGTGACACTCACCAAGCAGAAACTTTTGATATACCAAGTTCATTGTGCAGAATATTCACAACTCTCACATGGGTTAGCATTGGCTATTTGATTTATAGTCAATTGTCTCTCATCCATCAGCATATGGTGAACACAGTCAATATTCTTTGTGATGGTAGCAATTGCTGGACATCTAAACCTTGGATAATTCTCTAGCTTCTCCCTTCCCCTCCTAAATTCATCTTCCCATTTTTACACTGTTAATGAAGCTGGTGCATCATACTTGTGTAGCAACCATGTCAGCATGAATGTCCTTGGGTGCTAAACCCTTTTTCTGCAGGTGCTTGATAACATTAATGCCAAATTGATGCCAAATTTTGTCAAATTCTGTCCATTTTCAAGAGAAGTTGCTACTAGTTAGTTTTGAAGTGTCCTTTGAACAATCAGATGTCAGTTTACCTGGAAAGAAACAATACAGTTATTGATAAGAATAGTTGAAATTAATACATGCAAGATTTCACACCTCCAGCATCATTCTTTCATAGTCAGCCTATGAACTTTTCAGTCCACTCTAGTAGCTAAACACAGACATACCACCTGTAATTTTAGATAAAGAAATACAATATATTTTGATGTTTGTCTATACCTTCATTCTATAATGGGTGCAGAACAATTGAGTACCAATGGGAATTCATCAACTTTAATCTTCACACATACACAAAATTCTCACTGGGGACAATCAATTTCTCTTTTCCATATATTATTTGATGCTTTAATATTTTTTAAATAATATCTTTGTTATAATTCTGTATTAAAACTGTAGATTGTAAGTACTATAATTTTATACTAATCTTAGTTTCAATTAAATTAATGTAAACGCTTTTCCTCTTTAGATTTCAGCCCCATTAAAAAATACATCTTTGTTTTGTATGAAATAATTTCATCGCTTCCAGCTAAAACTTTCATGCAAGTAACTTAGATGTACTGTTAAGGATTGAAATAAAATGCTTTGATTTATATTATCAGAATGTGTGTTGTTAGTGCAGATGAAGCTGATGTCAATATGAGCTGTCAGAAGAAAAAAAAAAAAACTAAGAGAAAAAGATTACAATCCATATTGTAAGGAAACCTTTCTGAAATGGTAAAGAAAATGGGGAAAAAAAACCCACTTCAAAATGAAATCAAAATGAAGTCACAGCTTGTATGTATGCATCCAATGCATTTGTATGTGTTTGGGTGTGATATCTGAACAAAATTTGAATAAAAATTAAGATGGTAGAATAGTGGGTAAAACATAGAAATTCGTGATGTATTAGGACTAGATAGTTGCTGGTAAAATAAAGTAATGTAAAATAAGATGGACTGCTCACAATAACCTATCCTTTCTTTCATGGTGTATTTTTTATTTGATAGGTTTGGAGGTCATATATATGTATATACATACATACATACATATATATATATATATATATATATATATATATATATATATATATATATATATATATGTATATATGTATGTATATATATATATGTATGTATGTATGTATGTATATATGTGTGTATGTGTATGTGTGTATATATGTATATATATGTATATTATGCATGTATGTGGTATGGCATGTTTATTGTATGTGTGTGTATATATATATATATATATATATATATATATATAGCTATATATACACACACACATATATGTAAAGAAGTATGTTTGCAAAAGTTTCTTCATTTTCAATCATTACTTGACGACACGAACAAAACACATTTATCAGTGTTATCAGAGCTCTACTGATAAAATGAAACTGTTTCAACCTTTTTGGTTTTGTCTCTATTTTTGTTTTCAATTTCTTTCCTTGTATAGTTTGAAACAATCACGCATATATAGCCGTCATTTTGAGATATTTCTAATCTGATGGAAAAATAAAAAAATACATTTAAAAGGAACCTGAGGGAGAGGGGCTCTTTCATGGATCTTAAACCTCATTCTTTTTTTCAAACAACATTTGCTAAAACAGAGATAGCAAAACAAGGATCTAAATAAAGAAAATTTTCTCCGTATTATTTCTAAACATTATATATATATGTGTGTATGTGTGTGTGTGTGTATGCATGCATATATGTGTATTTGTATATATGAGTATATAAGAGTATGTATAGGGTATATATGTATGTGCATATATATATGTATATGTTTATATATAAATATGTATGTATATATGTATATTTATATATATATATATATATGTATATGTATATATGTATATGTATATGTACATGCATATATATATATATATATATATATATATATATATATATATATATATATA
>NC_068992.1:33606750-33610229 GCF_001194135.2 Octopus bimaculoides | reverse complement strand
CCTTCCTTCCTTCCTTCCTTCCTTCATTCACTCATTCATTTATTCATTCATTCCTTGCTTCCTTCTTTCCTTGCCTCGTTTCTTCCTTGCCTCGTTTCTTCCTAGCCTCGTTTCTTCTTTCCTTCTTTCCTTCCTTCTCTCCTTCCTTTCTTCTTTCCTTCCCTCCTTCCTTCTTTGCTTCATTCCTTTTTCCCTTCCTTCCTTCCTTTTTCTTTCTTTCTTTCTTTCTTTCTTTTCCTCCAGCTCAATGCAATTCTGATTTCAGGTACACAATTTTAAAGAAGATAATAAATTGTTAGAACAGTGTATTATGGGCACTTAGCTCTTGCTTCTTTAAAGGGGCAATAAATAAAGTTGATCCTTGTAAGAGTTGAACTTGGATTGATAAATCACAAAACTAATACAACATTGCATTGCTATTATTATTTAGTCCGAAGATGGCTTTAACAAAGCAGGCCCGTAATCAAAGGACTTCTAGGACGTTATTTGATATGTCCTTCTTTTTTTATGACAATAGGATGTTATTTGCTGGAAACTGGTTGATATTTTAAGAAGGTTGAGTAACCAATACAGTCTCCATCGTAATGCATTTAATTTAGGTTTGTGATAACACTAATGCATGGCTAATGTAACACAACCACCTGATCTTTGGATATGCTAGCAATGTTAATTCTATTTCAAGCATTTATAACTGACTGATTACAGGTTTATTTGTCAATGACACTTATTTTCCTAATATCAGATTCATATTTTAGTTCAAGGCCAGCAATTTCAAGGGAGGAGACAAGTCAATTGCATCAATTTCAGTCTTCAGTATGTACTTATTTTATCAACCCTAAAAAGATGGAAGACAAAGTCGACTTCCATGGAATTTGAATTCAGAATGTAAAGATGAATGAAATGCTACAAAGCATTTTGTCTGGTATGCTAATGATTCTGCCAGATTGTCTCCCTTTATTTTGCTAATATTGACATTGAGTTGATCAAGCTCAGCATCTACCATATCAATCAAACCTTACTAAGGAGAAAATAGTCCTCTGAAACTTATAGGTACTCCTCTTCTCCGATTGATTAACTTAGTCTGATATACAACTGCCTCAGTGGCTATGCACTATTCCATTCTAAATATAAAATACTGAAATGAGGGCATTTACTACCATGAAGCAAATGCTAAAAATAATGTTAGACCAACACAGCTCAATTATGTTGTCCTATAGAAAAGCTGGGGAAGTCTCTGTTCTATTGAGAAAAAAAACTCATCAAAACTGATAGATTAACAATTTCATAATTATATAAAATCAACTGTACAAACATACATATACACATATACACATATGAAAGAGTAGTATCAAACATAGATTCAGTCATCACAGTAAGCTCCTCCTATAGACTCAGCTATTAGTCCACATAGCAATCAATTACAAAGAAGTGTAACGTAAACTGTCCATGTAATTGAAATCCAGAAAGTCTGAGCGATAAATTATTCTGTGAGGAGTATATAAAACATAAAATCTGGAGATACAGACTAATATACAGAGTATTATGCATATGAAATGTTTAGAATTCCAAGCGTTTCTTTATAATTGAAATATTTATAAATGAAGGGAAACTACTTTTCAAAATACTTGTAGCTATCCATCAATACAACTAACACAGAAAACTTACACGGGGTGGCATCAAAAAGTTCCTGGATAGTTCTGTAGTGCACTAACAGATGGCAGCTCACATGTGCAGTGAGAGCTAGCAGTGACCTTCATGAGGTAGTGTCTATTTCACAAGTCGTGAAATATGTCATTCTGTGACCACTTGTATGCTGCAGTGTGCAATTTTTGTCATGGACATGAAGTTGGAACAAAGAACCAATGTGAAATTTTGCATTAAACTTGGGAAGTCTGTTACAGAGACATTGAGCATGCTTCGGTAAGATTATGGTAATGAGACAATGGGTCGTACGCAATGTTTCAAGTGGTACTGGTGCTTCAAAAGGGGAAGAGCATCTCTGGAAGTCAATGAACGATCTGGAAGACCTTCTATGAGTGTCAGCCCTGGAAATGTAGAAGAAAATTCATCAGCTTGCACATGAGGACCGTCAGAGGATTATCAACGATATTGCTGATGTTGTTGGTCTGTCATATGCGTCTGTGCAGGCAATCCTAATGTCTGAATTGAACAAGTGGTGTGTTTCCTACCTGATGACCACTGAGCAGAAAGAACATTGCATCAAAGTCTGTCAAGCTCACCATCAGCATGCCACTGACGACCCATCCTTCATGACAAGGATCATCATTGGTGATGAGAGTTGGGTCTCGTCAGAGAGATGAAGCAGCAGTTTTCAGTGGTAGTGCGCTTCATCTCCATGACTGAAAATGGAACAACAGAACTGCAGCTCAATCAAGGGCATGCTCATCGTCTTTTCAACATCTGCAGAATTGTGCATCAAGAATTCATGCCCCAGGGCCAGACCATCAACTGAGAGTTCTAGTGCAATGCTTTGAAATGTTTGAGGGATGACATTTGGCAAAAGTGACCAGATCTGTGGAATGCAAAGAAGTGAACTCTTTATGATGACAATGCACCCTGTCACTGAGCTCTCCTCACATGCTAGTTTCTTACCAAAAACAACATGGTATTGCTTCCATACCTATTTTAATCACCAGATTTAGCACCTGTGGACTTTCATCTTTTCTCCAAGGTGAAGATGCAGCTCAAAAGTCACTGTTTTAACACCAATGTCAAGATCAAGAATGAATCACAGAAGGTCCTCGACTTGCTTATGGAAAATGATTTCCAGACCAGATTCCAAAATTGGCAGGAATGCTGGGACCAGTGTATTGCTGCACAAAGTGACTATTTTGAAGGAGATGCTGTTAAAACTTAGGTAAATAAGTTATTTCTTATTCAGCATAACTAGTCAGGGAACTTTTTGATATAATGTTGTATAAAAACCAAAAGTGGAGATAAGTTTTTGCATTTATTCAATATATTCCTATACGTCTTTTAATCAATGAATATCTGTTATGTAAGGTATTACCTTATAATCAGATTACATCATCAAATCATCAGAGTTAGTGTAAGAAGTGAGCTATTAGCTCTAAGACAACATACAACAATACAACAGAATCTAATTCCATCATGATTAGAATCAAAGAATTCATATGAATATGTTAACATTTAGGGGAAAAGGTTACTATGGCAACAGAGATGGTAATAAGTGTTAAGTTGACATGTAACCTGCTAGAATAGATACAGACAGATAAATGATAACACATGTCAGAGCTGACAGTGAAGATAGCAAATCAGTTTGTTTGGAAGATTCATTAAATTTATATTTTGTATTTTTATTTGTTAAAAGCTAATTAATTAAAATTCATCCATAATAATGCTGTCTTACATATAGTTTAATATAGACATGTATGTTATATCATATAACCATAAATATTTATATATATATATATATATATATATATATATATATATAT
>NC_068992.1:33605007-33606740 GCF_001194135.2 Octopus bimaculoides | reverse complement strand
ATATATAAACACACACACATATGCATACGTATGTGTATATATATTCTTTTATTTTTTACTTGTTTCCGTCATTTGACTGGAGCCATGCTGGAACATCACCTTTAGTCGAAAAATTAACCCCAGGACTTATTCTTTGTAAACCAAGTACTTATTCTACCAGTCTCTTTTGACGAACTGCTAAGTTATGGGGACATAAACACACCAACATCAGTTGTGAAGTGATGGTGGGGGGACAAACACAGACATACACACACACATACATACATAAACACACAAACACACACACCACACACACATATATAGAACAGGCTTCTTTCAGTATATGTGTACCAAATCCACTCACAAGGCTTTGGTCAGCCCGAGGCTATAGTAGAAGACACTTGCCCAAGATGCCACGAAGTAGGGCTGAACCCGGAACCATGTTGTTGGGAATTAAGCTTCTTAAATCAGCCACTCCTGCGCATATACATACATACATACATATATGTATGCATACATACATACATACATACATATATGTATGCATACATACATACATACATACATACATACATACATACATACATATATATATATATATATATATATCATCATCATTATCATCATCATCATCGTTTAACATCCACCTTCCATGGGTTGGACGATTTGACTGAGGACTGGCGAACCAGAAGGCTGCACCACGGTCCAATCAGATCTGGCAGAGTTTCTGGATGCCCTTCCTAATTCAAACCACTCCAGGAGTGTAGTGGGTGCTTTTACGTGCCACAGGCACGAGGGCCAGTCAGGCGGTACTGGCAACGGCCATGCTTATAATGGTGATTTTTATGTGCCACCTGCACAGGAGCCAGTCCAGCGGCACTGGCAACGACCTCGCTCGAATGATTTTTCGCATGCTACTGGCACAAGTGCCAGTAAGGCGACACTGGTAATGATCACACACAAATGGTGCTATTTACGTGCCACTGGCACGGAAGCCAGACAGCTGCTCTGGCAATGATCACGCTCGGACAGTGCTCTTAGTGCTCCATTGGCACAGGTGCCAGTCATCGAATTTGGTTCAATCATGATTTCGTTTTCACTTACCCCAACAGGTCTTTGCAAGCCGAGTTTAGTGTCCAAAGAAGGAGAGGTTGGCATGGGTGCTAGTCGTCGAATTTGGAGCGATTACATTTGCCTCCACAGGTCTTCGCAAACAGAGTTTAGTGTCCAATGAAGGAAAGGTATGCATAAGTGGGCTGGCTACACCCCTGGCAGAGGCCTCAGATTATGGTCTCACTTGGCTTGCCGGGTTTTCTTATGCACTGCATATTTCCAAAGGTCTCGGTCACAAGTCATTGCCTTGGTGAGGCCTAATGTTCGAAGGTCGTGCTTCACCACCTCATTCCCAGGTCGTACTGGGTCTACCTCTTCCACAGGTTCCCTCAACTGCTAGGGTGTGGCACTTTTTCACACAGCTATCCTTATCCATTCTCGCCAAGTGACCAGCACAATCGTCTCTCTTGCACACCACGACTGATGCTTCATAGGTTCAACTTTTCTCTCAAGGTACTTACACTCTGTCGAGTATGCACACTGACATTACACATCTATCGGAGCATACTAGCTTCATTCCTTGTGAGCTTATGCATGTCCTCAGCAGTCACGGGCCATGTTTCACTGCCAGGTAGCATTGCTGTTCATACACATGCATCATACAGTCTGCCTTTTACTCTGAGTGAGAGGGCCTTTGTCAC
>NC_068992.1:33601503-33604344 GCF_001194135.2 Octopus bimaculoides | reverse complement strand
ACCTCTTATGTGTCCATAGCTTACACTGGGTACATCTTATAGAGTTTCTACCTATGCCTTTTCTACAGATCAAGCAGGGCCATCTACCTGAAGGGGTTTGTGTTATGTCTACCTTCCTACTTATTACGACTTTGGTTTTAGCTAGGTTGACTCTAAGGCCCTTTGATTCTAGTCCTTGCTTCCACACCTGAAACTTCTCCTCTAGTTCTGATAGTGACTCAGCAATTAGAGCAAGGTCATCAGCATAGAGGAGCTCCCAGGGGCAGCCTGTCTTGAATTCCTGTGTTATTGCCTGGAGGACTATAATAAATAGGAGAGGGCTGAGGACTAAACCTTGGTGGACCCCTATCTCTACCCGAAATTCTTCACTGTACTCGTTGCCAACCCTCATCTTACTGACAGCATCCCTATACATGGCTCGCACAGCTCTCACTAACCATTCATCTATCACTAGTTTCCTCATTGACCACCAGATAAGGGAATGGGGGATCCTGTCAAAGGCTTTCTCCATATCAACGAAAGCCAGATACAGAAGTTTATTTTTGGCTAGGTATTTCTCCCGCAGCTGTCTTACCAGAAATATAGCATCAGTGGTGCTTTTCCCTGGCACGAACCCAATCTGAATCTCATCTAAACTGACTCTCTCCCTAATTAGTTGGGCTATGACCCTCTCTGTGACATTCACTACCTGATCCAACAACTTGATACCTCTGTAATTATTTGTATCTAAAACGTCACCTTTACCTTTGCAGCAGTTGACTATGGTGCTGCTACACCAGTCATTGGCTATGACTCCTTCATGTATCACCTGGTTAACAATACAGGTGACTAGGCTATAGCCGACACTGCCAGATATTTTAAACATCTCTGCAGTGATTTCTGATGGGCCGGGGGCTTTCCCTGTCTTCATACTCTTAATTGCTTTATCTACCATGGTACTGTCAACTCGGATAGCTGGTCCCTCTGTTGGGTCGACATTCGGCAAACTCTCTTTCTCCCATTCATTCTCTTTATTGAGCAACTTTTCATAGTGGCATTTCCAAACCTCTCTCTTTGCTGCCTCGTTTAGTGAACCATCATCCATGCGGATACATTTCTCTCCAATGACATCTCTCTCACACACTGCCTTGTAACACGAAATACTTCAAGTCTTTGATCCTCACGGCACAGAACATTGGCAAATTTTTTCTTATCTGCTTCTCCTCTGGCTAAATAAACCTGTCTCCTAGCTTCCCTTCTAGCAGTCTGTTACAATTCCCTGCTACCTCCGTTCTTCCAGTCCTTCCAAGCCTGTTTCTTTTGTCTAATAGCCCTGACAACAACATTATTCCACCACCACGTTATTTTGGATCGAGAGGGGACTTTGCACCATCCACAGATCTGGTCAGTGGCCCTCAGCAGGTTGTCCCATAGATACCTCCAGTTGTCTTCCACATCGTGTGAAGCTATATCCCCCTCTATTTCGTCAAAGGCTTTGAGTAATACGTCTCTAAATCTCTGTCCATTTGCAGGATCTTTAAGCTTCCAGACCCTTCTCCTCCATGCTGGTCGTCTTCTGAGCAATTATTTAGCTCTTATCCTGAAGTCACTAACTACTAGTCTATGTTGTGGGGTACATTCTTTACCTGGAAAGGTTTTGGCATTTATAAGCAACCAGCTTGTGAGGATGTAGTCAATTTGTCTAGTGTGTCTGCCAGAACAGTAGGTGACTAGGTGACTGGTAGGTTTCCTGAAGTTAGTATTGCAAACCATAAGGTCATTTGCATTGCAGAATTCCAGCAGCCATATGTATATATATATATATACACACACACACACACATCCTTTAAGTTAATTTATAGGAAATGTTTTGAATATGAATATAAAAGCTCCTATTTTATTATGCCAGCTACAGCCTAATGATACCAACTAGCAATACTAGTATTTTGTGGGGTCGCTGGGGTCGCACGAAGCTGTGCCAATATAATGTAGGATAAATATACTACTACTACTACTACTACTACTACTACTACTACTAATAATAATAATAATAATAATCAATGGATGAAATTTATAAATATTTTAAGGCATCACTATATGTGTTTCCACAAATCACCTGTTTCATAAGAACATAGTGCATATTCCTGAGATAATTACAGAGCAGTCCTTAGCATCTATGGATATCAGGAAGATCATTTCTTCGGGCGATATGGCATTAATGGATGTATAACTGAGGGTTGTTTATCAATTTTGACCAGCTAGAGATGTCTTCTTGGGGCTAAAAATTTGCAGTAGAGTCTGTTCGAATCGACAGCCATGTTGAAGTGTCTACAAATAATACTTCTTATATAAATATATATGCATGGTTGTTCAAATGAGCGGATGTGTTTTTTCTCTCTTATTCTTCTATCTTTTCTTTTTTCAAAAAATGCTTCTCCCAGCGTTCACTGTATTCCCCTCATTCTGGTCTAATGACATCTCAATGTTTGTTTTCGTTCAGTTTCCTTGTATGTCTCCACTGTCATGTTTATGCTCCCAACTTTGACCTCTATAAATCCTAAATTTTACCTTGGAATCTATGGGAGCAATTGCCATTGAAAGCTCGAAATGAGGAGTAGATAGACCGCTGACAACTAATGAAGGGTCCTTTCTCTGTGTTTACTTGTCCTGTTTTCTATTTTCTTCTTGTTGTTTACGTATTTAACTTGTTTGTTTACGTATATCATGTTATTTGCACTGCTGGTGACGTCCTGTACCCATATATGCATATATATATATCTATATCTATATCTATATATATCTATATATATAGCTATATATATCTATATCTATCTATCTCTCTCTCTATATATATATATCTAT
>NC_068992.1:33598503-33601082 GCF_001194135.2 Octopus bimaculoides | reverse complement strand
ACAACATGCTATTAATCATGGCTAAATAGTAAAAGAATAATTAGAATACTTTATCTTCACTAGGCCAGTACTAAATAATATAAAATTACAGAATATTCATTATTCATAATCACCTATACTATAATTGCAATCAAAATTTAAATTATGTAGTTTTATTAGGAAAATAACTTGAAAAACAAAAATGAAACCATAAATATACATTATCATGATAACATAATTATATTATTATAATAATATAAATCTACTAAAGTCATTAAAATAAAAACCTTTAATCAACTATTTATTCATTCAAAAGTTTATTCTAAATACATATACACACGTATATTTTTCTGTGTGTAGGGAAAGTATTACACCAATAATAATAGCACATGCACTGGTTCAATCCTACTTCTTTATTATTGCAAAATGCTTAGCGATTTTACATTTGGTTTTGCATTCTGAGCTGAATTTGCCTTTCACCCTTTCACAGTCGATAAATTAAGTACCAGTTGAGTACTGGGTTCGATTTAATTGACTTAACCCCTCCCACCAAGTTTGAGGCCTTGTGCCTATAGTAGAAAGGATTATTGGTCAATAGGTTAAATTAATTGTTTGTTTGTTTCAATTGTTGGTTAAACAGTCAGTTATTTATTTTGTTTTTGTTTTATTTGGAAGCCCTTTTTTGCCACTTGCAACTTTTTAGGTGACTTCTCACTTAGTCTGTTATGGAGACTGTGTTTGTCTGTCCGAGACCTTGTTAAAGTATCTTGCAAATCAAGTACATAAATGAAGTGTATGTATATATTAATACATACATTATCTGCAGTCAGTCAGAGTGACTATGACTGTTCATGACATTGGCATGACTTGATAAGCTTTCTCCATACTGATCAGTTTTTCAACTGAGTTTGCCGTTTAATATGATTAATTCCTTTCCAATTAATATTAATTTTTGCAGTATCTTTGAATTTCACTCTAGGTCTTCTAAGGTTTCCTTTTCCCTTGCATAGTTCAGAATAAAATATTTATCTGAGGAGTCTGTTGTTGTCCATTCTGTGTACTTGACCCAACCAATGTAAGCTTCTCTCCCTGAGGATTTCCAACATAGGAGGCAGGCCACTACACTGTATGATCTCTTCACTTCTGATCTGGCAAACAGAATGATATTCATAATTTGTTATAGCTGTCTCATCATATATGCGTGTAATTCATCTGAACTTTATAGACAAATGAGGCATTAGTTCTGCTCATTCTGTATGTGATTTCCTGGTTCAGTCATGCATTATCTGAGATGGTATTTGAATTCTTTGCACTGGGCCAACCTTTCAGGTCTAATAGCAGTGTTTTCTTCTGTTACAAGGGAAGGTAGTTTTATCCACAGGTTGGCAAAGATATTTGGTTTCTCTGATGCTGCTCTTTAAGCTGAACTATTGTGTGGCTCTGACAAAGTTATCTACCAGTTTCTGAATATCTTCAATGCTGTGAGCAGCCAGCACACTCTCATAAGCAAACAGCATCTCTTGCACTAAGGCCTTTGTAGTGCATGTCTTGGCTTCATACTCTGCAGCATTGAGCAGATCACCATCGTGCTTTGTCTGGATGTAAATCTCACCACTGAATCCCTCAAAGATGATATTCAAAACTGCGGTGAGATAGAAAGAGAAGAGTGCTGAAGCAAGTATGTACCCTTGTTTGACTCCATTTGTCACCACGAACTTGCTTGAAGTATTGCTATCTTGTACTACGAGTGCCTGCATTCCTTCATGCAAGGACCCGAACAAGGTGAACGTTCAAGGACGTTTATGTTTCTTCAAAGCCACCCAAAGTTCATCATCTGATATTGAGTTGAAAGCCTTTGTGAAATAGTACCAGCTTTATTAATGTATCATGACATATGTTTCTGCATCCCACATGTTCATTTGTGATGAGAAATTTGTGCTTGAGAAGAAGACCCATCAAGCTGAGCAAAATCACAGTTGTGGCAGATATTGGTGTCACGAAAATTGCCACTCATGCTGGTGGCATGTAAAAGCACCCATTACACTCTCAGAATGGTTGGCATTAGGAAGGGCTAGGTTCAATGTCTGTTTTGGCATGGTTCCTATGACTGGATGTCATAATACTAACAACTTTACAGAGTGTACTGGGTGCTTTTATGCAGCACAGGCACAGGTGCTTTTTATGTGGTACCAGCACCCACAAACATGCAAGGTTAGGAATGCTTAGCTGGAGAGGGATGCAGGGAACAGCCTGTATGCAAGGACAACTATGCTTTTACTTAGCTTGATGTGTCTTTACAAGCACAGCAAACTGTCAGGAATCCCAGTCCCCTGTCATCCACTTTGTGATTCCAAATGTCTGTAGATCCTTTCTCACCAATTTGTCTCACATCTTCCTGAGCCTGCCCCTTCCACATGTTCCCTCTACAATCTAGAGATCAGTGCCTCTTGATACAGCTACCTTCATACATACCCATTACAAGGCCATATATATATGTGTGTGTGTGTGTGTGTGTGTGTGTATATATATATATATATATATATATATATATATATATATATATGTACGTATGTATGTATGTATGTATGCATGTATGCATG
>NC_068992.1:33596976-33598327 GCF_001194135.2 Octopus bimaculoides | reverse complement strand
TGTGTGTGTGTGTGTGTGTGTGTATTGGGTCATCCCATAAACACTGCAGTTTTTCCAATTGCCTGAACTAAAAGTCTGAGGGGGTGGGATAAACTACCTGCATCAACTTGCTAAAAAAGCAGGGAGTAATTTTACATAAAGCTTATAATTAGAGCAAGTTTTGAAGAAAGTTCGATTTTAACAGTTACTTTTTCAAAGCTATTGGACGTGACAAAGGAGCATATTCAGGATATTTTGCTTTATGAGTTCAATAAAGACAACAACACAAAAGTGTGAGGAATATTAATGGAGTAGATGGAGATTGGATAATAAATGTAAACCAGTGTCAATGGTGGTTTCAGAAATTCCAAGCCTAGAAGATGAGCCTCATCATGGAAGATCTGTAGAGCTCAACATGGACATCCTGCAAACTCTGGTGGAACAAAATCCCATCATAACTGTTGAGGAACTAGCAGAGAAGCTCAGATTTGGTTATTTGACCATTCATTGACACCTGCATGCCATTGGAAAAGCCATCAAATTAGATTAGTAGATTCCTCACAAACTTTCTAAGGCTAACCGTGTGCAGAGAGTGGATATGTGCTCTTCTTTGCTGTCATGTCTCATGAATGAACGTTTTTTGGACCAAATAGAGACTGGTAATGAGAAATGAGTTTTCTATAAACATGTCAAGTGTCGAAGACAATGAGTCAGGAAAGGAGAAACACCAGCATCCCAGGCTAAAGAAAATCTTCACCCACGTAAGGTGTGGTTATCTGTTTTGTGGGATATGAAAGGTTTAGTCCACTTTGAACTGTTAAGCCCAAGCAAAATGTTAACGAAGGAGATCTACTGCAAGCAGCTTGAGCAGCTTAAGTCAGCACTAGAAGTAAAACGACCATCTTTGGTTTCAAGATGAAAAGTGTTCTTCCATCAGAATAAAGCTCAGCCACATACAGCGAGGATGACATTCCAAAGGCTGGAGTAGTTTGAAACATTGCCCCCACCCCCTCACCATATTTGCCAGACATTGCTCCATCTGATTATCTTTTATTCCAGAGTCTTCAAAATCATTTGGATGGAAAAAATATGAATTCTGTTGATGAGATGAGAACAGTACTAGAGGAGTATTTTTCATCACAGACAAGTGAATTTTGGAAGAGGGGCCTTGAGAGTCTATCAGATAGATGGGAAAGCATTGTAGAAAAGGAAGGAGAGTATATTTTAGATTAAAAATGAAGTTCGTCTATCTTAATTTTGAAAAATAAAAATATTAAAAACACATTAATTATGGGATGACCCAATATGTATATGTATATATATGTGTGTACATATAGATGTGTGTGTGTGTATATATATATGTATGTATATA
>NC_068992.1:33590009-33596966 GCF_001194135.2 Octopus bimaculoides | reverse complement strand
TGTGTATACATACATGCATATATATATATATGTATATATATTTGTATATACATATATGCATGTATGTATATATATATATATGTATATATATATATTTATGTAAATATATATATGTATATATATTTGTTTGTGTGTGTGTTTGTATGTGTGTGTGTGTGTGTGTGTGTGCATGTATGTATGTATGTAGGTTAAAATAAAAAAATGATAAGTTAAAATATTTGGCATCACTTAAAAAAAACATTTAATTTAGATAAAGAATATAAACAGATACAGTTACTCACAGATGTTTCTAGAATAGCCAAGCTTGTGGATTACGCTATTGAATAAGGATTCCATAGATGATATATTCTGTCATAGGAGAGGGAGATGTCAGAAAAATATAAAAATGAAGAAATATTCCCAACCATAGATATTAGTACTTTCCAGTTTGTCAAAAATAGAGGAAGGATATCAGAGTGATATCAATATGCATTATGCTGTTCCATTATTGAATAGATAATAAAGTCATAAAGTTATTGGTAAGGTCCATTCGCAGTTCTAAAGGAGAATGTTTGATGATAGTCCATGGCAAGAAATATTAGAAGTCACCAGTTCCAGTTTTGGACTGAGAATGAATTAGGATTTAATAGTTATAAAATACTAATAGGAGGAAAGACAAAATAGTAGATGCATTAGAATTGGTATATACAAGTCCATACAGTGAGGGCATGTTTGTTAAAAGAGATTAGAGGGATGTATGCACATACATATATAAGGGATGAAGAATAGTAGATGTTGGATGCTTTCCTCTCATTGCTGACTACCAGTGCAGGTCAGAGTTCCTAGATAGCAAGAGTGGGAGGGAGAGGGTTAGGATGACGATAAAATGGTTGTAAAAGATAATGAAGGCTTTGAATTATAGTGAGTATGATATGACTGGGGGTGAGGGGAGAATTAGAATTAGAGCTTGCTTGGTTATAATGGTGCTAGAAATTGATGTTCATAATATTAATTAAAAATTTTTAATTTGTAGTGTAAATGAAAGTGTATGCTCATTGGGAATATCATAAATGATATAAAAAAGAAATTAAAATTTTTAAATGACAAAAATAAGTACAAATAATTTTTTTTACTAAGTTCTAGTAGAGTAAAATTATTGGGTCCAGGGATGAAGCAAATACATTAATAATTTATTTCTTTACTGCTCACAGGGTGCTAAACATAGTTCTGCTCATTCTGTATGTGATTTCCTGGTCCAGTCATGCATTATCTGAGATGGTGTTACCTAGGTATTTGAATTCTTTGCACTGGGCCAACCTTTCAGGTCTAATAGCAGTGTTTTCTTCTGTTACAAGGGAAGGTAGTTTTATCCACAGGTTGGCAAAGATATTTGGTTTCTCTGATGCTGCTCTTTAAGCTGAACTATTGTGTGGCTCTGACAAAGTTATCTACCAGTTTCTGAATATCTTCAATGCTGTGAGCAGCCAGCACACTCTCATAAGCAAACAGCATCTCTTGCACTAAGGCCTTTGTAGTGCATGTCTTGGCTTCATACTCTGCAGCTTTGAGCAGATCACCATCGTGCTTTGTCTGGATGTAAATCTCACCACTGAATCCCTCAAAGATGATATTCAAAACTGCTGTGAGATAGAAAGAGAAGAGTGCTGAAGCAAGTATGTACCCTTGTTTAACTCCATTTGTCACCACAAAGACAGACAAAGGGATTAAGTCGATTACATTGACCTCAGTGCATAACTGGTACTTATTTAATGGATCCCGAAAGGATGAAAAGCAAAGTTGACCTCGGTGGAATTTAAACTCAGAGCATAACATCAGACGAAATACTACTAAGCATTTCAGCCAGCATGCTAACAATTGTGCCAGTTCGCTGCCCTCATTAATAGTTGCCAATGGACAATAGATGTCATACAAGTAAATCAATGAAAGAAAATATGATAAGTTAAATTGATTATATTTATTATTACCCAGTGCGGAGAAGGCCTGGTGGTGTTCAATTAATAACAGTAACGATGTAACCAAATAGGTAGTCGATCAATTATGATCTAGGTGGGATGCATAAATATGAATTAAGGCAAAAAGGAGAGAATCTATAAAATAAAAGATAAAAGGATATGATGATAATGTAGATATATTATCATCATCATCATCATCAGTGTTTAACGTCTGCTTTCCATGTTAGCATGGGTTGGACGATTTGACTGAGGACTGGCGAACCAGGTGGCTACACCAGGCTCCAATCTGATTTGGCAGAGTTCCTACAGCTGGATGCCCTTCCTAATGCCAACCACTCCGAGAGTGTAATGGGTGCTTTTACGTGCCACCTGCACAGGAGCCAGTCCAGCGATACTGGCAACGAACTCGCTCGAATGTCTTTTCACATGCCAGGAAGGCGACATTGGTAACAACCACGCTCAAATGGTGCTATTTACGTGCCACCGGCATGGAAGCCAGACAGCTGGTGCTCTGGCAACGATCACACTCGTCGAAACTATATATCAGTGAGAAACAGAGGTAGTTGTTTTACTGCAATTAGACTTGTAAAATTTAAATGATTTAAAAATTTTATGGACACATGTAGAGAAGGCTTCATGTTACTTGTCTAATAACTGTGTGACATTATGTGATAGGATTTTATTGATTACCTCAAATATAATCAAGAGGGGCCATTTTGGCCTTGGTATGGAAAACGTGAATCAATGATGAACCAAGCTATATTTGGTGGTACATTCTTTTTCCTAAGGTAGTGTATATGTTCTGTGAGAGAAGTAGATCTACTATGTGTTTCATATTTAAATGAGTTTAAATGAGCAGAAAATCTTTGCTTAAAATTAATACTAGATCTACTCTAGTATAAATCTTGTTGAAATTTTGGAGTTTATTAAGGACTGTGCATGTATAAACTGAATTAAACCTTCTTGCATTCTTTTCTTCATTCATCTATTTTCAGTTTCATTCATTCTCAAGTGCCTGTACATAGAAATGTTCCAAGCAATGCTGATTTTTGTCGGGTTTTCTACTTTCACACTTGCATCAATCTTTTTCAGCCATGTTGGTAGTTCAGTGCTGATTGTTCCAAGTTCACCAGTTACTATTGGTATCACGTCTGTTCTCTTCATTGACTATAACCGTTGTATTTCCCACTTCAAATTGTCATAGTTGTTTATTTCTTCTTCTTCTTCTTCTTCTTCTTCTTCTTCTTCTTCTTCTTCTTATTATTATTATTATTATTATTATTATTATTATTATTATTATTATTATTACTATTATTATTATTATTATTATTATTATTATTATTATTATTATTATTATTATTATTATTATTATTATTGTTATTATTATTATTCTTATTCAGTAGTCTTATTTTTTATCCCGTGATTTCACAGCACTACCGAGCGCAGCTCTGTGTGCCTTGGGTATGTGCTGTGGTTTGTTGTGATGCTCTTATAATCACTGTATTGAAAGTGTTTTACGTAGGATGTGTGCGGTGCCTAGTACTGCAATTTTCTGTATGTTATATATATTTGTTAGTCCTGGCGTTTTTGTCATGAATATTTTTTATCATACCTAATGCGCCTATTATGATAGGAATTGCTTCTGTTTTTAGACTCCACATTTGAGTTGCCTCTATTTCTAGGTCTCCATTTCTTTTAGAGAAACGTTGTCCTCTGTTGGTATTGATACATCAATTAGAAAGTTTTTTTTTTCTTGATGATCTCTGACAAGTATCTATCTGTGTTCATATCCGATAGTATGGTTGCTTTCTTGTTTTCTGTGACTTTTTCTGGCATGTGCCTATACCATCTTTTTTCTGTTGTTATTCCATAGTGTTGGCATAGCTTCCAGCATATGTAGGTCCCAACTCTGTTGTGCCTGTGAATGTATTCCTTCTTAGCCAGGACTGGGCAGCCAGAGATAATATGATTTATTGTTTCTTGTCCATCGCCACATATTCTACAGTTACTTGTTATGTCTCTTTTCATTATGTTTTGGGTAATTTCTGGTGGAGAGGCTTCGGTCTTGTGCAGCAATTAAAAATCCTTCAGTCTCTACTTTGAGTCCTGTGCTTCTCAGCCATGGCTGGGATTTTGCTCTGTCTATTTCTTTTGCGTTTACTTTAACCCAGTATTTTCAATGAAGGGGCTTTTCTTGCCACCGTTTCATCATGATCCATTGCTGTTCCAGTTTTAGTTTGGATATCAGTTGTTTTACAGCTTTTATTGTTTCTTCTTTTTCTTCATAGTTGTTAGGTAGTATGACTTCTTGTATATATTTGTAAGCATTTTTAAAGACTGAAACCAGGTTTTTTGTTTTGTTCGTGTTTTGTGGCTATTTGCATTCTTTTCCATGCTTCTGAAGTAGGTATTTTTGTAGTCATATGGTGGTTATTTTGTAATAGTTTTCTAGCTTTATAAGGCCTCTACCACCTTCTATACGTTGTATATATAACCTTTGTATGTCAGATTTTGGGTGGTGCATCCTGAATCCTGTCATTATTTTCTTGTTTTCCTGTCTATTATTATTATTATTATTATTATTATTATTATCACCATACCTGGATATGTGTTTTTGGAGTGCTGTAAATTTGACTAATTCACTTGTTTAAAAGGTTCTATGAGGTATTTTGTTGTTTAAATCGTTTTGCAAGCCGGCTGTCTTTCTGGTGGGGTAGCGCGGTGGGGACTGACGTTTGTTAACCAAAGCTTCATATTGGAGGCGATACAAACCTTTTGTTTTCAAATTTTTCCGAAAATTTGTTTCGAAGAAAGTAAACATTGAAGATGACGATGAAAAGCAGGAGTGAGGAAGGAAGGAGGTAAGGTAATTTGCACGAGGACTTCCCTGTGCTCCCTACCACGATTAGCAGTAGACAGCAGGAAGAGAAGAAGAAGAGGAGGAAGAGGAGGAGGAGGAAGAAGAAGAGGAAGAAGAAGTGAGGAGTCAAGAAAAGAAGAAAGAAGATGAAAAGCAGAAAGAAGGCGAGAGGAAGGAAGAAGTAAAGTCTTCCTCACTACATGGAAATTGTAGTAGCATGAAAAGCAACAATGACAACAATTACAAAGAGTCTAAAAAATGGAGTAAGCAGCGGGAAAGTGACTTTTGCAAATATCGCGGCAGCTAAGGAATTGGTCATCATCTGATTGGAGAACAAAATGGAAAAACTAAACATGGCAGCAAAATATATGAAAATGAATGGAAGGAGGGCAGAATTGATGCCTCCAAGCGAGGTGCTTGAAGCAACAGCCAAATAAACACTTGTCTACAGGTACGTGAACACAAAAACAAGAAAATTCGAGAACGCTAAACGCGACATGGTAGAAAAAGCCTTGAAAGACATATGGCAGGATACCCACCACATTGTGAGAGAGCGAGGCAGTACGGCGGAACAGAGATTCTTTTTAAGGCTGAGGGGCAGGTGTTAGAAAGCTTGGTGACCATGCATCACACTGAGGAAATCGTCCTCTTCCCAATGTACATAGGAAGAAGAGTGGTACAAATTACGGTACCTGGAGTCCCACCAGGCTTGGATTTATGGTGGATTTTTGCCTGTATTTGTATGGGCGGGGGAGAGAATCTCCTGAATGTTAAAAGATCGAGGAGGGAGAATTTGGGTTGGGTCTACCTTGGAGGTTCTTCTCCACACGAAGCTAGAGCAGTTAGAGAAAGTCCCAGACCGAATTTCCCTCTCGAATGGAGTAGAACTAAGGAGGAATGTGGAGGGTAGGAGAGGTCCTGGGCGTTGAGGGGGATCAGCTGGCAGGTCTCTTCTGGAAGACTTTTGGGCCAGGAACTATATATAACTTCCAGAAATCCTTGGCCTAGCAGTGCTACTGGAGTGGGGGCATGCTCTCTTACAGTGTCCCTCACATTACTAACTTGTGGAGCTTTGTCGAACAGTTATAGTCACATATAGGATGGATCCAGGTATCATCCAAGTTCATCATGAAGATTGCCCCACCTCCTTCTTTTGATCAGGAAGGGAGGACAAATTTTCTCTGTCTGGTGGCTATGGCAAACGAGATGGTGTGGTGGACGCAATTGATAGGGTTGAAGATGGATATTTTCCTTTTTGGCCAAAGCATCATTGACTTTTTCAGGTTCAACTTGAAAAGGAAATTGAGGCTGGAAAGGGAGGTATTGTCACCCAGTAAGTTCCTTGAAAAGTGGGTGAATGTGACAAGAATGGCCTGTGGGAATGGGCCTACTCTAAGTGTGTGCTTGTAGGCCAGATTGTAGGAAAAAGAGAGGGTACCTTCCTGAGGAAATTTGGTGTTAAGAGGTCCAAAGTGAGTGAGGTCCCTTTGGTCACTTTACAGTGGGACTTCCCCCTATTGTTGATTTAATCTCTTTGTTAATCGTTGTGTTTGTTGGCTGTTTACACGTTTAACCTGACTGTCCCGCGTCTGTGTATCGTCCTATATGTTTGTGTTCGGCCCTGGTGTCCAATAAAGAAAGAATAATAATAATAATAATAATAATAATAATAATAATAATAATAATAATAATAATAACAACAACTATTATTATTATTATTAACATTATTAGTGCTATCATTAGTGTTATTATACTATTACTAGTACTATGACAATCATCATGTCATTTGTTAGCATTAGTAGTAACACTACTGCTGGTAGTATTCCAATTAATATTAGTATTCTGATTGTTATAGTTTCACTTATTAGTGATAACAGTTATAATTATTATCAATATTATTAATATAACTACCATTATTGTTCTCATTATTATTATTCACACACTAAACACTAGTAAGGAGAATAGTAAATATAATAATAATAGTAATAATTATATGATGGTTTCAAGTTTTGACAAAGACCACCAATATTGGAGAGTGGGTAAGTCAGTTTCATCGGCTCCAGTGATCAACTGGTACTTATTTTATTGTCCATGAAAGAATGGAAGGCAATATATATATATGTATATATATATATATATATATAT
>NC_068992.1:33587836-33589404 GCF_001194135.2 Octopus bimaculoides | reverse complement strand
ATAAACAAACGAACATATACTAAATACACAGGTAAACAGAAAATGCAAAAATACAGAAGGTCCTCAACTCTTCATCAGTTATTATGGAATAGTACTAGTGATACTTTAAAATAGTTTAATAATATTATAGATGAAAATAGATATAAATTTATTCAAATAGATATTGATAATTATTATTCTTCTATTAATGAAATTGTACTTAATAAGGCCCTGATTTATGCAATGAAGAAGGTAGGTATGACTTATAACGAAGTCAATGTAGTTAAAATGGCTTGGAAATCGTTGATTATATATAATAATAAGATGTGGGCGAAGAAAGATACCAGGGACTATTTTGATATACCAATGGGGGCGCCGGATTCAGCACAGGTAACTGATTTAGTAGGTATATATTTATTTTCAGAACTTAAAATTGGAGGGTGGTTTATATAGGGATGACCTTTTATTATTAACTAAGAATTGCACCAATAGAATGCTAGAATTATATAAGCAGAGAATATATAGATTTTTAAAAAGATATGGATTAAAGATTACTATTTATAATGAAAACTATAATATAAATTATTTAGATGCTATTTTTAACTTATCTACAGGTAAAACCCAACCTTACCATAAGATTAATGAAAATATTAAATACATTCATGCGAAAAGTAATCACCCACCCTCATTTAAAAAATCATTACCGTTTGCTATAGGTAAGAGAATATCTTTACTTTCATCTAATATAGAGATCTTCGAAAAACATGACCCTTATTACAATAAAGCCCTTTGCGAGGCGGGATATACTAATGATATTAAATTTTTTAATAATCCGAAGTCAAATTATAGTTTTATTAGTAATGATTATAATAGTAATGATCTTTTTGATAAACATAAACTCTATACTCATGATAACGTCTTCTTAGGTAATTATAATAAGAATAATAGGTATTATGATACTAAATTACATAAACATAATTGTAATGGAAACAATAATAGATTTAATTTTAATTTTTTTTATGATAATAAATTTAATAATACAAATAATAAATACAATAATATCTATAATAAGAATAAACTCTGGCTAATCATTCCATACGGCGTTCAAGTTAAAACTAACATTATTAAGGTAATTTTAAAAGTTATTGATATATTCCTTAGAGATAATAAAAAAATATTATAATATATTTTCTACTAATAATTTTGGTGTAGGTTATTCTACGACTAATAATGTTGCTAACATTATCTCTTCTTTTAATAGATTTAAGTTAAATAAGTATTATAAATTTAAATTTAATACTTATTTTAATAATAATAATAATGTGGACCAGGATATAATTAATTGTACATGTAGAGGTAAGACTAAATGTAAATTTAATAATAAATTTACTGGCCTTAGTAAATATATTTGGGAACTAAAATCTAAAAATATTAACTACGTTTTAAAACGGGAGATAGTTTCTAAGGCGAAATCCTATCGTATAGGTAGTAATTTTTGTAATTTATGTAATAATAAATTTAAGGAGATATTATTTCATAATCACGGAGATGTACTTGCATAGCAAGTGACCTGATCTGAGATCGTGTGC
>NC_068992.1:33587194-33587736 GCF_001194135.2 Octopus bimaculoides | reverse complement strand
GTAATTTAGTGTTTCATTGTATTATTCTAATTATACTGTAGAATAGATATCTTTCTTTAATACCTTGACCTTAATGCCCTTACCTTAAATTTTTTCCAAATTCTTACCAATCCTTAGGGTATTGTCCTTCCATTTCCATTTTTTTTGTTTTGCTCATGCTTGATTTACCCCTAGCCTGCTGTCTATCACTACTTAATCTACCTTCCTCTATTTTGAAATTACTACTATCCCTCCAATTAGATTTTATATTGTTTGATTCACTAATCTGTTGAACAGCAGCATAGTCGAGATGGTATGTTTTCTTCTCTTACTCTTGTTTTTTGCAAACATCTTCAAAATGTCTTTCTAAAATGAAATACCATTATGCAGCTGAGGAATACATTTTCATTGTACATTCTGTGGTTTTCTCACTACATGAATAAATGGAGCTTGTACGAAACGTACGTACTGCTATAACCTATTGAATTTTTGTTGCTTATCTTCAAATATATATGTATATCGTCGTCGTCGTTTAACGTCCGCTTTCCATGCTAGCATGGGTT
>NC_068992.1:33581578-33585237 GCF_001194135.2 Octopus bimaculoides | reverse complement strand
TATATATATATATATATATATATATATATATATATATGTATATATATATTTATATATATATGCATATATATATATATACATATATGCATATATGTGTATATATATATATATGCGTGTTTATAATCAAGAGATGAAATCCAGAGATTCTCGGTATAAAAAACACTTAGTAGTACTCAAATGATTCATACTTACACTGTGATAGCTTTATGAAAGATCAACTCTGCGGGGTAAAAAGTCACCATAAGACGAATCCAGATGAGCAGATATGGAGACAATTCAATTTGTTTATCCACATAATTACTTTTACTTATATGTTTATGTATGTATATACATATATAAATATATGTGTGTATATATATCTATATCTATAAATATGTATTGATAGATAGATAGATAGATAAATGGATAGATGGATAGATAGATAGATAGATGGATAGATGGATAGATGGATAGATAGATAGATAGATAGATAGATGGATAGATAGATAGATAGATAGATAGATAGATAGATAGATAGATAGATAGATATGCAGTTTGGATTTGTGCCAGGGAGAAGCACCACTTATGCTATATTTCTGGTAAGGCAGAAATACATAGCCAAAGACAAATCTCTGTACTTGGCTTTTGTTGACATGGAGAAAGGCTTTGATAGGGTCCCCTGATCCCTTATTTGGTGGTTAATATAGAAACTAGAGATAGAAGAGTGGTTGGTGAGTGGTGTACAAACCATGTACATGGATGCTGCCAGTAGGGTAAGGGTTGGCATTGAGTACAGTGATAGATAAATCAATCCTCTGTTATCAGGGTAGAAAAGATCTTACATTTCAGGTCATAATGCAGAAGAGCTCAAAGCTGTTGGACTTATAACACCTTTCATCCTCCCTTTTAATTTTCTCTGTTATTTGTACTCTGTGTAAGTTGGATCTATTAATATAAATATCAATACATTTATTCTTAAATATTCATCATCTGAAAGTCTCCACCTTTTGCTTTCTCTTGTTTTGTGTGTATACATGTATACATATTTTGTGTTTCTTACCCAGACTGTTATATTTAATATATAAAATTAATGGGCAGCTTGCTTGAGCACTCCACAGACACATGTACCTTCAATGTTGTTCACAAGGAGATTCAGTGTGACAGGCTGATCCTTTTGAAATATCAGTTTTACTCATTTTTACCAGCTGAGTGGACTGGAGCAATGTGAAATAAAGTGTTTTGCTCAAGGACACAATGCATGGCCAGGAATCGAACTCAGGACGTTACAATCATGAGCTGAAAATCCTATCAAGCTGCCTGCCTTCATTATGTATATATACACATATCCATATATGTATGTAAATAGATAGACAGACAGACAGACATACTTTCAATTTGGATCGATTTTAAGGACAAATCTTTTTTGTCTTGCATGAGGTGCTGTGCTATAATTGCTTTTTTTCATTGTTGCTTTTTTTTTATTTAAGCATGAGAATGTTATTGGTTATAAAGTTGCTGCCAAAACCCTTTCTGACATATAGCAAACCAGGTTGGCTACAAACTGTTGCATCAGCATAGTTTGAAAATGAGATCATGAAAGTTTTGAAATGTCAGATTAATGAAGATTATTGTTCCAAACCAAATGAAAGAACTAATAAGGAAGTAGGGAATATCCTTAATCTGAAAAGACTGACCTTGGATAAAGTAAAAAATAACATGTGGAAGAAATACTATTCCTTATATACACGTACGTGAAAGTGCATGTGTATGTATGTATGCCTATTTGTGTGGGTGCACATTTGTGCATGCGTGTGTGTGTATGCATGTGTGTAAGCATGCACATAAAGTTGAAAGTTTATCTGAATAGCTAGGACACCTGCTTTACAATTGTAAGATTTTTGGTTCAATTCCACCATGCGACATCTCAAACAGGTCTTTTACCATAACATCACTTTGCACCAAACCTTGTGAGTAAAATCAGGTTCATGGAAACTGTGTGGAAACCCTTTGAATGTATTGTTTTGTAATTTAAAGATCCAGCTTTATGATACCGATTCAACCTGTGTCATAATAGTTCAACTGGAAAATTATGTTAAAGGAACACATGATAAGCACAGGCATGGCTGTGTAGTAAGGAACTTGCTTCTTAACAACATGGTGCCAGGTTCAGTCCCACTTTGCAACACCTTGGGTAAGTATCTTCTACTATAGTCTTGTTCTGGTATACAGAAACTGGATTGTATGTGTGTGTGTGTGTGTGTGCCCGTTATATGTATGTGTGTGTGTTTGTGTGCAATTGTGTGTGTCTTTGTGTCTATATTTGCTCCCTGCCATTGCTTGACAACTGGTGTTGGTGTGTTTTTCTCCCCATAACTTAGTAGTTCGATAAAAGTGTCTGATAAAATAAGTACCAGACTTTAAAAAATAAGTACCGAAATCGATTCATTTGACCAAAAATCCTTCAAAGCGGTATCCTAGCATGTCAGTCTAAAAACTAAAACAAATACAAGGTAAGATAAAAGATATCTTAAGGACATTCAGCTATTTACTCACTAAATTCAATGAAGAAATAATTCAGTTAATTGAACATCTAAATATTGTCATGGTACCACAAAGTGGGATTGGTTCCAGGTTCAGTCCCACTGTGTGGCACCTGGAGTAGTGTCTTATACTATGGCTTCAGGCTGGCCAAACCCTTGTGAGTGAATTTGGTAGACGGAAACTGAAAGAAGCCCATCAATTATATCTGTGTGTATAGGTATATGCATGTGTCTTTGTGTCTGTGATTGTACGCACATCACAACTTGACAACCAGTGCTAGTGTGTGTTTACATCTCTGAACTTGGTGCTTTGGCAAAAGAGACCAATAGAATTAGTACTAGGCTTAAAAAATAAGTCCTGGGTCAATTTGTTCAACTAAAACCTTTCGGGGCTGAGCTCCAGCATGGCCGCAGTCAAATGACTGAAACAAATAAAAGAATAAAAAATTATGTATATACACATATGCATATATGTATACAATTACACATGTATACATATATATATATATATATAACGTTGACCACTAACATGGACAATTAATGTGCTAGAAATAGATCACATCTTGTGTCTATTCAGACCTAATTTGTTCTCAACATGAAATATAGCAGCATACCAAAACGTGAGCGGGCAAGACATTTAAAATCACCTAAAAAAGCATTCTTAAACAGAATGCTAATTACAGCTTAATGGTAAAATTCAAAGCTGTAATTAGCAGAACCATATACACGCGCACCCATGGCGGTGGGCAACTCTGTATACGATTCTGATGATTGCGGTTACATTACAAATCAGGCTGAAGAGAAATGGACAATCGGTAAGATTTGTTAAATCCGAAACCGGTACCTGTTTAAGAATGCTTATTTAGGTGATTTTAAATGTCTTGCCCGCTCACGTTTTGGTATGCTGCTATATTTCATGTTGAGAACAAATTAGGTCTGAATAGACACAAGATGTGATCTATTTCTAGCAAATTAATTGTCCACGTTATTTTTTTTAAATGTACCTTAATCCCCTGAGATTGCAGATACTATTTCTGAATCTCTTTGATTCTTAAGATGTGCTGACCTCCTGATAATTAATCGATATTAATTAATATATGATTAATTACCAGATTTTATAATAATATATATATATATATA
>NC_068992.1:33577763-33580161 GCF_001194135.2 Octopus bimaculoides | reverse complement strand
CCCGCTTACCACCGCACACAAATACACATTTAGAATTATGTACATTCATGCGTTCAAATGAAATAGCTGAATGGATATGGCATTGAATATCCATCTCATGGGTTTTAAATTCAGGTAGAGCTATGTGGTTAAGAAATTTGCTCCACAGCCATCTGGTTCCAGGTTCAATTCCATTGTATGTCACCTTACATGAATGTCTCCTGCCTTAGACTCAGGCTGTTGCCAAAATTTGGTAGACAAGAACTTGTAAAATACACATACACATACTTGTACAAACACAGACACACACACACACTGAACAAAACAATCTCCAGTCCATTTTGACAACTTCAGTTTAGGAAAATCTCTAAATGTGCATGCAATAGTGTCAGCAACTGAAAAGAAGAATTACATTGGGCTATGCGGAGGTGACTTCAAAAGATGCTATGCTAACTACTTGTTTTCTTTCTGGCACATGGACAAAAGTAAAGCCACTAAATTGGCTAGCCATGTATGGGTTTTGAAGACAAACTCCATGTCACATACATTCAAGTGAAAAATCATAGAAAAATCCATACCATATGTTAATGGGTCTAAAAAGGACAAGTTATGTGTAGCTGAACGATCACATATCCTTGTTAGATCTAAGAATTCCACTGCACGATTGAACTCCAGATCAGAAATTTGCAGCAAATGCAAAGATATGAACAAGTTCCTTTTGGCAAATTGAAGAACACCATTCTCTCCAGATTGAGCAGCTGTATTGCAGCCTAAAGTCTGCAATTGGTATTTGCACATCAACTAGCTTTATGGTCAAAAGGAATTTAACTTTAATTCTTTTTTCCTTTCTTTTTCTGTTTCTTTCACCTTCCCACTTTTTGCATCTATATTCCTCTCATTTTGTTCTCATGTTCTATTGTCTTAATTTGTAACTTGTATTGGTCAGAGCTTGGCGATTGCTTGGAGACACTAGGCAAATTATGAAAACCTGCCTATAAAACATCTCCAATGAATGAAGCTATTAGTAGCTCATAACTATATACTGTACCCATTAAAAAATGTTTACCACTTACCAAATGGAGTACCTTTTTGTTGATCTTACCTAAACAGAAAAGTTAACTATGTTTGGGTGTGTATGTGTGTATGTATGCATGTATGTAATGTATGCATGTATACAAGTGAGTGGACGAAAGAAAGAAAAAGACACTCAACACATATAGTAGAAGTTACATAATTTAAACCAGTTTGATTCAGCTCCATGCGATTTCAATTTTCACAGTCTTCTAACAGAAATCTGGCTTCTTCAGGCTCAGATTAGTGATTCAGTAATTTGAGTCTGAATGAGATAGGTTGCCATTATAAAATTGTGAAACTTTAATTTTTATGGAGACAAATCAAACTGTTTTAAATAATAATGTATGTATATGTATGTATGTGTACATATATTTGTGTATGTATGTATGACTGTATGTATGTATGTATGTGTATGTATGGATGGATGGATAGATGGATGGATGGATGGATGGATGGATGGATATTTGTATGTGAATATGGATGTATGTATGCATGTGTATATCTAGATGGGTAGATAAAATATGGATATACATAATTGTATAGCCATCACAGTAAGCTCTTCTTATGAACTTGGCTATCAGTTCACATAGCAATCAATTACAAAGAAGTGTAAAGTAAAATTTCCATGTCACTGAAAATTCAGAAAACCCAAGTGATATAATTTTTATGTGAGGAGTATATAAAAACATAATATGAGAGGTGGATATATATTTATTTAAGCATGGAACTTCCATATGAGTATGGCTGTTCCCCAAGCAGCTTCATATAGTTTTAATTTCAATATGCAAGAAATTGTGCAAACATGGTTGCATTAATATGCATTCTAGATATTATACAATAGAATTGTACATTCACATATTAATGCAATGAAAAAATTTAGCTCATCAGCTCAATGGAACACCATGGTCACATGAACAGTATGATGTTCTGGATATGTGATGGGCTAGATTTCATTATTTGCATTAATTTGAGAATATGTAATGGTGTTGTCTATTGCCTAGCAGGCAGCTTAATACAAACATGTATCATAATTTCTTACATACTGAAACTCATACTACATGAATTAGGTTGAGAAATGGCTACACTCTTATGGAAGTCACATGGTTAAATAAACATATATATTCAAATCTCATACATCCTAACACTGTTTTGATATATATAAGTGTGTGCATATACTCTTTTACTCTTTTACTTGTTTCAGTCATTTGTCTGCGGCCATGCTGGAGCACCGCCTTTAGTCGAACAAATTGGCCCCAGGACTTATTCTTTGTAAGCCTAGTACTTATTCTATCAGTCTCTTTTGCCGAACCGCTAAGTTACAGGGACGTAAACACACCAGCATCGG
>NC_068992.1:33571146-33577691 GCF_001194135.2 Octopus bimaculoides | reverse complement strand
ACATATATATATATACATATATACGACGGGCTTCTTTCAGTTTCCGTCTACCAAATCCACTCACAAGGCTTTGGTCGGCCCAAGGCTATAGTAGAAGACACTTGCCTAAGGTGCCACGCAGTGGGACTGAACCCGGAACCATGTGGTTGGTAAGCAAGCTACTTACCACACAGCCACTCCTGCGCCTATATATATATATATATATATATATATATATATATACACACACACACATGTGTATGTATGTGAATGTGTGTGTGTGTGTATGGAAAGAGAGGGAGATGTAGAGGAAAATCAAAAAACATACAGGAATTTATGTCATAAAGTAATATTTGATATACCTGTATTTGTCTCCGTTGTTTAAATACATGGTAATGGCCACAGAGATATTTCTCCCAGCTCAATTTGTTTACATATATGTGTGCATATACATACACACATACGCATACATAGATATGTACACTCGTAGACATCCACATATACACACATAAATATGTGTGTATATGTATATGTATATAACTGTATGTGTACATACAGACACACTGAGAATATATACCTTTTGGTATTTATTCTGAATTAGAAAGACCCTCCCATTTTATTGCCACCATTGAAAATGCAGTGAACCAGTGATAGGAACATTGGAAACCTATAACCAAAGATGCCATTGTTCACAAAATGATTGATGTAAAATAAAACTAAATAAATCTGCCAGTGTTTTGTTGATTTTTCTTCTGCTATGTACATAATTTTGCATGCCTTGCTTCATCTAACTGCTGATATAGCAGATCATATGAGAATGTTACCTATGATAGACTGATATTCTCTCCAGGGGAAGATTTATTGTTCATCTTTACAATAAAGAATCCCTCTACTCCTAAAGTTATGTACATCTTTTAACACACTCACCCATGCATATGCATACATTCATTTTTCTATAAAAATGTAGATTATTATATATACATAGAAAGATATGTGTGTTTTAGAGTGGACTTTTAGTATATTCATCTATATATTCCTTTATACATGAGAATATATAAATATTTTTTGTGACATGTATATTGATTTCTTTAGTATAGTGATAATAGTCAATGTTAGCTGATCATTATAATTTTATACACTATAATTATGTCATTTTACTATCTATTTTTCCAAGCATGCATTGGTCAGATTAAATTTGTTAAGGTAGATTATCTACAACCTTTATGTCATCAAACCTGAGCTGTTTCTAAGCAACATAATCTAACCCCATTGCCAGACATGTTTCTGCAGAATATTGGAAATGAATGACATTCATTTACAACAATTGAATGATGTAAAGACAAGGAGGCAAACGCATGCACACACACACACACTTTGTTTAAGCATAGTGATACTGATAATCTGGTGTTAGGACTCAGTATAACATATATATATATATATATATATATATATATATATATATATATATATATGTATGTATATATATATGTATACAGATATAGGGTAAAAATTAATAATTAATTAATGATTAGTAATTTTACCAAGTAGTTCGGTGTGTTAAAAAACCATTGTCGGTAAATTCATATAAACATAATTAAAATTTAGGGTTCAGCAAACATTGCTTAACCACACACCGAAAATTAGAAATAGCAGTCAAAACTACTATTTCTCTACCAAAATACGACTCCCAAAACAGCAATACTCTCAAATACAAAGGCAAAAAAGAAAAAATAGCGAATTCACCCGGCCTTGATTAATTGCAGACACGTTTCTGGATCAAAGAGGTGTAAATTATATTACTCATACTTATTTCCTTCTTCAGTGCAATATTTCAAAATTATAAATCCGAGAATGCTAATAAAAGAATAATTAATTCGATCAGGCGACATCAAACGATTATTCAATTTTCGGTGTGTGGTGAAGCAATGCTTGCTGAACCCTAATTATATATATGTGTATATATATAAACAATTATGTGGATAAATAAACTAAATATAACAGCTTGGGATTGATATACATTAAATACGTATATTAGTCCTTGAGCCCAGACTTCAAAATTTCTGTATCGGTGCCATATAAGGCGAATAATTCTTATGGTAATTTTTGACTTGCTATATGTCTCTAGTTTCTATTTATATATGATGACCTTGTCAGAATGGTAGCTTAGTAGTAGTTATCACTTCATAAATAGACATCCCCTCCATAAGAAACTGTAAGCAAAAATTTCACAACCACCTTTTATTTTGACTATTGAAAGAGCAAAGAAATTATTCACACATCTGATTTTAATCAATATGTGTTTATAATTAATATAAAATTCAATTGCATATTTCATATGCATGATATGCCTAGAACGTAAAACCAAGCATGACACATCAAGACTGTTCAGTTTTCTCATGTGCACACCACAAGTCACGCCAATGGGAAAGATTGTATCAATTGTTTTTAAGCCAACAAAGATGTTCTGGTAGTATAGCTGCTGCAGGTTAGCCAAGTTCTGGATCTTCCATGGGTACCCAGCATGCCATGAGGCTAATCACTGTGGTCATCCTGAGAATCCATCAGTTCTAATTCTTGTTCTCTGTTGCTGAATTCAGGAGCTTGGTTGTCACATGTTCGTAGCTGGCACATGCCTATGCACCTCAAGCCATTGCTGAGGCAGCTGTATGGTGGTAGTTTGAAGGAACCCACAGACTTGCAGGACAAAAGCTGAAGAACAGCATCCAGTGCATCCAAGCAATGATGAGATCACTCTCCTTGTCTAATGTCCAACCACAGTCAATGGGGCTTGGAACATAGAGTTGGGCCTGTAGACATCTTCTCCAGATAGCTGCTTGATAATTTGCCTGAAGAGCATGCATGAACAAGCAGTCCTTACATGGAGGTAGCTGATTCGACTCCTCCATGTCCAGTGCAAAAGAGCTGGCATCAAAGTTTATTTACTTCAGTTGCTGAAGCTGAAAGGCATCTACCTTTGGCAGGTTATCGTCTGTAGCTTTTGAAACTGCCCCAGTTCACTGAAGACTTTTTATAAGGTCTTGTTGGATTTCATCCGTTCGAACATTGTCAGCTTTCCACGGTCAGTAAAGGCACTGACTGTATCACAGCCTGTAAAGGCATGCATGCCAATCACAGCATCAGAGATGCCTCCAGAGCTTGACTCATTTTCGTAATGTCAAGGAAGCATATTCTGTTCTTTGTACCACACTTCTGGTACAAGGAGCACAAGATTTTGCTACAGATCCCCAGGCACAAAATCAGAACACTAGTATCCTCAGCTTTGTGTTGCCACGGGAAACAGCAAACACCAGGTCACTTCCAAAAGAAGTAGCAAGGTGCTTGACTCTTTCTGAGGGATTTGTACACTTGTTTTCCCCAATCAGCAAGGATTAGAAAAATTTGGTAACGGTGTCGGGAATGACATTTTGCTCGGTGCTTGGTGGCCATGTTTGACAGATCTTGTTTCTTTACCTGCTGTCTTAGCTGCACTGCTGCTTTGGCTAAAGAATCCTCTGACAGAATTGTCTTTAATTCTTGCAGCTCTGATCTAGAGTGTAGTGTTTTTTGGCAAGACTGTCTGTGTATACGAGGAGCTTGTTCTGGTCATTTTAATATCTGTTAGATGTGTGAATGATGTCATATGTGTTGTAGTCATCACATGCAGAAGTACTTCAGTATGTGCATTAATGAAATTTCATAAATCTTCAAAAAAAAGAACAAAGCTACTGAGCTGAAAGAGCTATCACATTTTTTTACACTCATAGTGACCCTATAAACATTTTAATACCACTTAGGTGTATTCACCCCAGATGGTACCGCTAGGTGATATGGCTTGTGGACTATATATGTATGCAAACAGAATGAAAGCAAAGACTGAAGACTTGCAGATGATGAATGTTTAAGTATAAATACATAGATATTTATATTAATAGATGAAACTGAGTACAAATGACAGAGAAAATTTAAGGGGAGGAGGTGAGTTGTTATTAGTCCAACAACTGTTTCCGGGAGCTGTTGGACTTATAACACCTTACATCTTCCTCTTTAATTTCCTCTGTCGTCTGTGTCCTGTGTAAGCTTGATCTATTGACCTATAAATATCTATATATTTATACTTAAATATTCATCATCTGAAACTCTTCAGTCTTTGCTTTCCTTCATTTTGCATGTATATACATATTTTGTATATCAAACCCATGATATCATAATTAATTTGTTTATCCACATAATAGCCTCCTCACCTCGATTCCTCTTATAACTACTCTTTATCTCACAGAACTGATCCCTTTTAATGACATTGTAGTCTAAGTTTGAATCATTCGAGTGCTACTAAATGTTTTCTATACTGAATATCTCTGGATCTCATTTGTTGACTGTGTGTGTGTGTGTGTGTGTGTGTGTGTGTGTGTGTGCACGCACGCGTATATATGTATATATCATCATAATCCTCACTCTATAATGTCCACTTTCCATGCTTGAATGGATTGGACTGTTTGACAGAAGCTGGCTTGGCAGAAGACTGCACCACAATTCTGTGACTGGGTTTTATGGCTGGATGCCCTTCTTAACACCAGCCACCCTACAGAGTGAACTGAGTGCTTTTCATGTGCCACTAACACTGGCAGGGTCACATCATAACTAGCAAGACAAAGATCCTTTCAGAGTGGTGGGGGTATTGGAGGACGTGATCTTGTGCCAGATAATGAAAGGTTAGAGTGTGACAGAGAGAAAAAAACTGGTGTCTTGCTGTAGAGGAGCTACATGGTATATATATATATATATATATATATATATATATATATATATATATATATATATGTAGATATACATGTATATATGTATGTGTGTGTGTGTGTGTGGTCTGATCAATAAGTATCTGGACTGTTGTCATAGTAACAAAGCTAAAGCATGCAGAGTGAAGCCTCTTGGCACAGATTGACCTTGAACTCTGCTGTGCATGTGCACTAAATTTAATGTTCTAACCTACTTCTGCTGTTTAAAGCAGTGCTTAGAAGGAAGGTGTGTAGCGTGTAATCATTGCACTGACCACGACAGAGAAAGATGAGCAGAGAATCTGCATCAAATTTTCCCAAAAGCTTGGCAATATCTGCATAGAGACCTATGCAATGTTTTCAAAAAGTTTTCATCATTCTTGACACAATCAAGATCTTGTGCAACTGAAACCCAACTATCTTTTTGATCAACTGAAAGCAGTTTTGGCACAAAGTTGGGAAACATGCATCTCAGACACAAATGGGTATGAACTGAATGGGCTAAAATGAACTGTAACTAATCTGCACATCCTGTGATGACTCATGGATGGTGATTTGAGGATTTTCCCTCACAGCTGCATGCATCCTTATGATGTTTTTCTCAGTTCTGCTGGTTGTGGATCTCCCAGAACATTCGTCAATATTGACATATTTTTCTGGCCATCTTGAGAATGTCTGAACCATTCATAGACTTGTGTGTGGCTCATACACATTCTCCAGCTTTGCATAAGCCTTGGAGCAAATATCGCCATGACAACTTTCTCTGTCAAGGTCAATGAAACAATCACACACTACACACCTTCCTTCCAAGCACTGCTGTAAACAGCTGAAGTGAGCTAGCATGTTTAAACTTAGTGTGCATGCACAGCAGAGTTCAAGGTCAATCTTTGCCAAGCAGCTTCACTCCGTGTGATTTAGCTTCATTACTATGGTAACAGTCCGTATACTTATTGATCAGACCTTATCTATATACATATGTTCTTTTATTTTTTTTACTTGTTTCAGTCACTTGGTTGTGCTCCACACTGGAGCACTACCTTAAAGGGTTTTAGTCAAAAAATTGATACCAAGATTTATTCTTTGTAAGCCTAGTAATCATTCTATCAGTCACTTTTGTCGAATTTTTAAGTTATGAGTACATAAACACACCAACATTAGTTGTCAGGCAATGGTGGGAGGGGACAAACAAAACCCACATAAATACATACACATAGATACAAACATGCACACATACACACACACACACATGTATGTGTTTGAGGGCAAATGGGTTAGTGGTTAGAGTGTTGCACTCACAATTGCAAGATTGTGGTTTTGATTCCCAGACCAAGTGTTATGCTGTGTTCTTGAGCAAAACACATCATTTCACGTCGCTCTGCAATCATTTCTGACATGTGACATGTAGCACATAGTGCACGTGTACAGGTAAAGTTGATTTGATGGAAGGAGTGAGCTTTTGTGTACACAAATATTTAGTCACTATACATAAATCATCTGTGTGATTGATCAGCAAGAAATTGTCGAACCCTCATACGTTGTCTAATGACAGGGGAATCCATGTTATATATATATATATATATATATATATGTGTGTGTGTGTGTGTGTGTGTATAGTCGCCATGATTGATCACTGACCAAAACATTCAATTTTTTTTCTCCGTGTTTTTCTTCTTGTTTTCTTCGTATTCTTTCTGTTGAAGAGCGTAGCTCGAAACGTTAAAGACTTTCTGTATTCCCGAGCGTCAAACTAATACATCCTTTTGTTGTTTACACCACCTGTCCTCGTCTGTTGTT
>NC_068992.1:33552007-33571063 GCF_001194135.2 Octopus bimaculoides | reverse complement strand
TATATATATATATATATATATATATATATACATGGGCTGAGGTGGTGAGGCAAGACCTTCGAACATTGGGCCTCACTGAGGCGATGACTACTGACCGAGACCTTTGGAAATGTGCTGTGCGTGAGAAGACCCGGCAAGCCAAGTGAGATCGTTGCCAGTGCCCCTGGACTGGCTCTTGTGCGGGTGGCACATAAAAGACACCATTTCGAGCGTGGCTGTTTTCGTGCGGGTGACACGTAAAAGCACCCACTACACTCTCTGAGTGGTTGGCGTTAGGAAGGGCATCCAGCTGCAGAAACTCTGCCAAATTAGATTGGAGCCTGGTGTAGCCATCCGGTTGCACCAGTCCTCAGTCAAATCGTCCAACCCATGCTAGCATGGAAAGCGGACGTTAAACGATGATGATGATGATGATGATGATGATGATGATGTATATATATATACATATATACACACACATATATACGGCAAGCTTCTCTCAGTTTCCATCTAACAATTCCACTCACAAAGTTTTCATCAGTCTGAGGCTATAGTAGAAGACACTTACCCAAGATGCCATGTAGCAGGGCTTAACCCGGAACCATATAGTTGAGGAGCAAGCTTCTTCCCACACAGTCATGCACACTAGCACACACACATGCACACACATATATATATATATATATATATATATATATAAAATACACTCAATGGCAGTATTGTAGGACAGCATGCATTTTGTTTCTCATGTTATTCCCTCTATAACTTTGCAGACAAAAATTATATAGGAGATGGGTGGTGGGCAAAATAAAGTGTTTTTACTGTATTTTTGACTTTGAGACAAAATATATTTTTTCACTTGTTCAATACAAAAACTATATCAGCTAAGCAAATGGTCTTCCCTAACTGCATTAAAAACATTATGACATAATCTGATTGTTATTTCAGAAAATTATCAGTGTTCCTTTTGAGTATATAAAAAACAAATTTGGCTGGGGCAAAATGAGTAACCCAAGATCAGGCAAATTTGCCTCTTCAGTTCTCGAGAAGACACTCATACACATCACAAAAATCAGAAGTGTAAAAGATTTTTTTAATATTTAGGTTAAATAAAAGGGGATCAGGGAAAAAATGGTACATGATATGAAATTAATGAAACTTATCTGAATATAAAAAACTCAACATAAAATATTATATATATTATGTATCTTCATGATATATTCACAGCTCATGCAAGTTAAATGAAGGAATTATTGAAATTAGTCATTACTCATTTTACCCCATTTTAGACCATAGTTTTTGAAACATGACCGAAGATCAGAGTTGTGAGGTGTTCAGGATTGCAAAACAGTGTTTTAGAGAGAAAAGAGATGCAGTGGGTGAGAAATGTGTGTGACTGAATAATGGTTTGGTTGCCCCTAGTGAGTCACAAAAGAAAATTATGAAGAATTACTAAATGTGGAAAACGCATGGGGAAAAGAGAGCCTTTCGAGGGACCAGTCATCAGAGTTGACAACAGGAATCACTGCCAAAATGATTAAAATAACTGGTGATGTAGAATACAGCCTAGTCACTCATATAGTTAATCAGGTTATTCAGGTAAGTGTCATCTCAAATGACTGGTGTAGTATTATAGTTAGCTGCTACAAGGGTAAAGGTGATGTCTTTGATAGAAACAGCTACAGAGATGTAAGATGCCAGACCAGGTCATGAAAGTTACAGAGAGAGTTATAGTTCAACTGATTAGGAATAGAATTAGATTAGATAAGATGAAGTTTGGTTTTGTACTTGGGAAGAGCACCACAGATGCAATCTTCCTAATGAGACAGTTGCAAGAGAAGTATTTGGCCAAAAGTAAGCTATTGTACTTAGCTTTTGTTGACCTGGGGAGAGCTTTTAACAGAGTCCCTTACTCTCTTATCTGGTGGTCTTTAAGGAAGTTATGTGTAGATCAGTGGCTTGTTAGAGCTGTACAGTCCATGTACAGTGGTGTTGTCAGTAGGGTGATAGTCAGTCATAAATACAGTGATGAATTTAGCGTATAAGTGGGGATTCACCTTGGCTCAGTTCTCAGTCCACTCTTATTCATCATAATCCTCCAGGCCATAACAGAGGAGTTTAAACCAGGCTGCTCATGTGAACTACTATATGCTGATGATCTTGCTCATATTTCAGAATCTGTAAGAGAGTTGGGAAAGAAATTCCAAGTATAGAAGCAAAACCTGGAATCAAAGAGCCTTAAACTTAACCTAGTGGAAACCAAAGTTATTGTTAGTAAGAAAGCAGATAAGACTTTCTTTCCATCAGGTAAATGGCCCTGCTTAATATGTCGGAAAGAATTTGCAACATGCAAGAGAGAAGACTATGTGGTTTGGACATGTGATGTGTATGAATGTAGACAGCTGTATAGATAAGTGCCTGTTGCTAAAAGTTGATTGCACCTGTTGTAGAGAGAGAGCCAGAAATACATGGAATGAAGTAGTGAGAACCAATCTCAGGATGTTGGGCCTAACAGAGGAGAGGACAATGGACCAAGATGTCTGGTGATATGTGGTTCTTGAGAAGACCTGCCCACCTCAGTGAAACTAAGCTCTCAGAACACTGTGTGTTCCACCCACATGTAACTATATAAAAAAATTTCACACTCCTTACCCCAACAATCCAAACTACATCTCTCTCTGTTCCTCACATTTTCTCTTTGTCATGCATATACTTATGCTTATCTCTTACTCTCGAATTCTGTCCTCACTACCCTGCTCACTGTATCATTTCTTTCCCATTGTCCCCTACCTCCTTTATATACTCATGTTTCACCAGTCACTGCATTCCCCACCACCACACTCTTTACATTTATGTTAAGTCCCTACTCCCTACTCATGCACCCTTGGCAATACTCTACCATCCCATTTATATTCTAATCCCTGTATCTTGAGGGTATACCCTGACACTTCACCACCGTCTATTTCCTGTCCTCTCTTGCACTCTCATGCTCTCACTCTCTTCCACTCTCTCTCCCTCTCTCATTCTCGGTCACTCATTCTCCCTCTCTCTTTCTCTTCCACTCTCTCTCTTTCTCTTCCACTCTCTCTCTTTCTCTTCCACTCTCTCTCTCCCTCTTACTGGGTAACCATGTGTCTCCTCTACAACAACTCACCTGTTTCTATCCTCATTCTTGATTTTTTCTTTCCCTCTCACTCTCCCTCCCCCTCTCTCTCTCACTCTCTCCCACTGACTGAGACACATGGGTGATGACATTGGTCAATGATGATTATCAGTTTCTGAGAGAAGTGATAGAAATAGAGGTGGGACAGGAAAGAGAAAGAGGAAGCGATAAATGACAGTAATAGGGAGGTGTGAAATGTAGGGGAATAAATGATGTCATTGACAGAACCTGAGTGTGTGATGCAGTAATTAAACTGATATTAGAAGATGAGTTGGTGGTGGTGAGGGAGTGGTTTAACAGGATCTCATTTTTGCTGAGATGAACAAATCTCAAACAGAGTGTATTGCCAATCATTTCTGTCCTTTGTCAGCTTTGTAAAGCTCAACATCTTGAGTTCGGTCTTCTCTATTTCATCTCACATCTTCCTCGGTCTCCCTCTTCAACAAGTTCCTTTTGCATTTAAAAATCTACACTTCCTTATGAAGCTATCATCATCCATCTACATGACATGACTATATCAATGCAGTCTTCTCTCTTGTACATTGGACCTTATACCTCTTATGCCTTACTTTTCTCTCAACACGTTTGTACTTTGTTGAACATGCACACTGACATTGCACATCTGGCAGAGCATGTTAATTACATTTCTTTCTAGTCTTTGCATATCCTCTGCATCCATGGCTCAAATTTCCCAACCATGTAGCACTGCAGTTCATACACATGTACTATTCACTCTGAGTGGCCTTTTCTTACCAATAGCAGTAATAGCTTTTTGAGCACTCTCTAACCAGTTCCTATTCTAGCAAATTTCCTTCCAGAACATACTCCTCTATTACTACTTAAGTCACCAATATAACAATAACTATCTACTATATATAAGGATTCTCCTGACATTCCTTGATATCTATTTCTTATGAACTTTTAGTGTTTAGTGATTCTATACATTTGCCAATTAACAAAGCCTACTTTTCTATTATCCTTCGTGTAATTTCACTCATATGCAGTGGCAGACTGGCCAGTTTGTCAGCTTGCCCGATGGCAAGAGGGGCTTTCAAGACATTAGATTTCAAATATGGGGGCCCATGCAAGTATGTAAGGGTCCCATGAAATCAAAACTTTGCTTTCAAAGAAATTATCTGAAATGCTAGAGAAAGAATAAAAATTTGAAAAAAAACCCAAACAACAAATAAAACAATTAAGCAAAGCAGTTAGTCAAAGAATTCTCTAGGGGATTAATAGAAATTAAAATGTATGATACAGCAGACAGCTAGTCAGTGGTGATAAAGTGTATCTAAATTTATATACATGTCAATGCATATATACATACATACATATGCATATGTGTGTGTGTGTGTGTGTGAGAGAGGTGCAATAGTCCAGTGGTTAGGGCAGCAGACTCGTGGTCGTAAGATCATATTTTCAATTTCCAGACCGGGCGTTGTGAGTGTTATTGAGTGAAAACACCTAAAGCACCATGGGTCTCCAGCAGGGGATAGTGGCAAATCCTGGTGTACTCTTTCACCACAACTCCTTCTGACTCTTTCTTCCTGTTTCTGTTGTACCTGCTGTACCAGCTTTGTCACACACTGTGTCACGCTGAATCTACCTGGGAACTACGTTAAGGGTACATGTGTCTGTTGAGTGCTCAGCCACTTGCACATTAATGAGCAGGCTGTTCCGTTGATTGGATCAACTGGAACCCCTGTCATCGAAACCGATGGAGTGCTATATACATATAAATATATATATATATATATATATACATATATATATATATGTATGTATATAAGCACACACAGACATACACACAAAACTGTCTCCTATTCATTTTCTTAGGGGACTCTGGCTGGCATTGGGTTGAACCTAGCACTTATTAGCTTCTACAGCACAAGCAATAAAACCAGAAGCAGATTATTATTGACATACATTTGTATGTATGTATGTATGTGTGACAGAGTGTATGGATGTGTGTATGTTTGTGTGTGTGCGTGTGTGTGTGCGTGTTTGTGTGCATGTGTGTGTATGCATGTGTGCTTGTGTGTAAGTATGAATGAATAGAAAATAGTTTAACAGAAAGAAGTTCAAATTTTTCTTTTCAATGCATGACTGAGCAAATGACCCTGGAATTAAAGGCACACATGCACACACACACACACGCACACACACACATACATTGGCACTTTTAAATTTCATTCTTCCTCTGAGGCAGTGGAAACTGGTATTTACAAATAAACAAATAGGAAAGGTTCTAAAATGTAAATTTTGAATTTAACTTTAGTTATATAATTACGTCTCACAACAGTTAAAACTATTTTTTTTTTTTTGGCTTTTGAATTATTGCATATATCTTCAAATGTTTTTCATTAAATTGAAACATTTTCTTTCTTTGTTTTGTCAATATTTTTTGTCATTTTGTACCATTCCAGTTCGTCAAATATTTGAAATTATTATGGGGCAGAATAGGTAATTTTTGATTTCTTGTTATTTTGTCCCTACCTGTTTGAAAATATTACATTGCAAGTATTGCATCATTTATTCTGTTGCATCATCTTTGGGAGTAAAAATTGATCAGCGTAGCTGTTGTTGAAGTTAAGAGAGTTTTGAAACATAATCAGGTGACAGATACTTTCCTCTCAAGAAATTTTTCTTCTAACTTCGACTCGATTGTAATTCAGATTGCAAATTAAATATCTGGATAAAATTTGGTGTTTAACAATTAATATTCTTTTCTCTGTTGGATTCCATGTCTAATGTCTAATTAGATAATTTTTCATTTTCAAAAACTTATGTCTAAATTGGGACAAAATGAGTAATGATTAATTTCAATAATGGCAGTTTCGGATCAGAACACTTGCATGTTGCATTTTCTCCATTTTGACAGTGATTTTCCAGTTTCTTTTTCACCATGGTCTAATTTTTTCTCACCTCCCTCCCTTCTCCTCCTTACACCCATCCAGACCAATTCTGGCCAATTTATTTTTGAAGTATGCAATTAAAAACGATGAGAGATGCCTTTACGGTAAAAAACAAAATCCATATTTTTTCACAAGAAAAGGTGTGTGATTTAAAGGAGATTAAGCTGTTGTTTCTAGCACATCCTGCATTCACCTTTGTCACTGTCACATGTATTGATGTTTTTCAATATTTTTCTCTCCTTAAGCACATTTATGCTATTTCACACCTCATTTTTTATTCTGTTTATGATTTTAAAATATTAGAGAGCCTGAGAAGATCTGTGTTGGAATTTATCCACAATGCTTTAAAAGCGATATCTAAAAGATAATTTGGTACTTCTTTGGAATCCCCCGCACCCTATAACTTTTGAATGAGTAATTTTTTTGTTTAATGTTTTTAGCTTTGTGTTTTCAATATCAGAGATTATGATTTAGCAAAACAAATTTTTTTAATTTCAATTCCCCACCCCCTAATTTATTTGCTTTGTTTATAGTTGACAAGACGTGCTGTCATGCACAAAATGACAGCTTCCAAATCCTGTTTCTTGACCAGGGGAAAATGATCAAACTTTAAACCTTTATGACTTTTTAGAAACACTTTTTTTCTGGAAAAAGTGAAGCAACTCCAACAATTTAGCTAGGAAAAGTTCATTATAGTGCCAAATTAAAACAAAATTGATATTTTTGAAAGGCTGGTAGCCAAATCGACTAGATCCATTATAGAATCGTAAGAAGTTAGTGTCAAACATTCAACGAAATTTATTAAAAATGTATATAAGCACAATTTAACTTCATTATTTAATTATGAACTTTATAGCTGATATCAGTAGCTATAATATCTGTCAATTGCTTGACTCAACAGCAACAGTTGAATTGACAGTTATAGTTTGCCAAGATACTAGACTCTTACATTGTGTGAGTGTTTGTTGCATGTGTAACCAAAATATGGAATTGACAAAGGGTGGTAAAACAAAGGAAAGTTTGAAATGGAAAAGTGGAAGGCCATGCTGAAAAGAGAAAGGTTTGAAACAAAAGACATACTTTGCCAATAGTATTGTGGACTTAAGAGAAGTTTTAATGTTCATCTACTTCTGGGCATATGTAAAAGTATCTCAAAGAAAATGTCAACAGGAGCTGGGATGGAATAATGAGGCTGTTTGTAATTGGAAGAATTTCCTCTGTGACATATGCACAGAGGAATTATTAATGGATCATATATTACTTGGTGGCCCTGGGCAAGAGGTTCAGATTGATGAGTCTGTATTTACATGGAGAAAGGGTTATGTTAGCAGATTGACACAACAGTGGGTTTTTGGTGACATTGATAAAACAAGTAAGGTGTGTTTCCTTGAGGTAGTGGCGAAAAGGGATACCAACACTCTTTTACTTGTGTTCGACAAGTACATGAGACCAGGAACCGCTGCGGTGTCAGATCTGTGGTGAGCATACAACACCATTGGTAACAGAGGATTCCAACATCTGACAGCGAATCATCAAATGAATTTCGTGGATCCTATGATGAGCCGACACTAATACAGCTGGAAATCTGTGGATGAGGGTAAAGTGAAGGAACAAGGAGAGTGGAACTTCACATTTACTCCTTGACACTTATTTGGTCGAGCTTGTGTAGCAACAAAAATATGCCAATGGTAATGTTTTCAACAATATTATTAGTCAAATTCATGAAGTTTACTCTGTGTGAATGCTTAACTCATATTAACCCACTGTCCTCCTTTCAGGACAGTTGAAATAAAAAAAATTATCTATTGTTTATTACGTATTCAATTATATATGTTTTAGCTGAAATAGGTTTATTTACTGCAATAAAGATTAACTGGATGCTTCAGTATGCTTTTCTATGCCTATTTATATAACTATCGTCAGAATTTTGACAGAAATTGTAAAGGAATCCCCAAATTTATTTTAAAAATATGACTGATTCAAGAAATTGGGGGTGAGAGGATTGAAGATGGTTTGGCTACCAACATTTCAAAAATTAAAGTTAATTGAAAATTTTTTAATTTGGCATAATAATGTACTATTTCAAGCTAAATTGCTAGAGTTGTTTCACTTTTTCCAGAAAAATGTTTTGAAAATGTTATAGAGGCTTAAAGTTTGATAATTTTCCCCAATTAGGAAACAGGATTTGGAAGCTGTCATTTTGGAAGCTGTCATTCCATAAAATGTGCTTATGGGAAGAAAGTTATGGAAAAATTTCAATACATGTAACAGTGACAAAGAAATGAGGATGTACTAGAAACAATAGCCAAATCGCCCTTAAATCACATACCTTTATGTTTGAAAATATTTACATTTTTTGTTTCCACCGAAATGGCTTCTCATGTTTTTGAAGTGCGTAGTGCCAAAAAACTTGGCTGATATTGGCCAGGAGGATGGGGCTGAGGTGAAAAAAAAATCATGAATTTTCCAAAAAATTTTTCATAAAAATATAATGTCGTGAGGGTGAACAATGCTATTCATCTGGTTTAAAGTCATATCAACCATTGCAGACAGGCCCCCTTATTCTCCTAGCAACCAATATTTTTAGACCCAGTCTGCCACTGCACAAATGTACCCATAATTAGCATTGAGTTCACCATATGGAATCTCTACCTACTTCTTTTCTACATATTGGACAGAGCCATTTACTCAAAAGAATTAGTGTCTCATCTACTTTCCTGTCTTCACTAAGTTGATTTTAAGGCCCTTTGATTCCAGGTTTTATTTCCACACCTGGCGCTTCTTTCCAAATTCTACCACTGTTTCAGCCATAAGAATATATGAATATATGTTAATTGCTGGTAGGGACAATTTGTTATGCATCCATAATATACTACCAATTATATTAAAGGCTTATAAGTCAATATGGTGCCCCTACCTGTGTTTGCAGAGCAATTAAGTAATTTCTTTTGAATATTTTTTATAGAAATTATAACTAGCTGAAGAAGAAGCAAGAGTTCCTGAAATATGCATATACACTCATTACCTATTTGTTTCTGTTTTCGATTGCACTGTTTACATAGACGTCTATGTAAACAAAGTATCATAACTTTCAGTGCTGACTCTCAATTCTGTAGAAAATCTGTAGAAATAACTTTAAAAAAATGTGATGTAAATTAAATATATATATATATCTTTCTGCATATGCATACACACGTGTATGTGTGTGTATGTGTGTGTGTGTGTGTGTGTGTGTGTGTGCGTGTGCATGTTGTCATCTTCATTTAATGTTCATTTTTCATACTGGCATAGTAGATATAAAGTATTTGTGTGTCTAGGGATGTGAGTGAGTGTGTTTTTCCTTGTCTTGACTTATATAAGACAAAAGTTACTGTCATACAAACAGTGTCATTTTCTCCAATTCTCTTCAAAAACATGTCTTGCCACTGAGTTGATCATTCTTCAAAGAACATGTAGAAATATTTATTACCTTACTTGGAAACAGGTGAGGATTTGCATTAGGAAGAGCATATGGCAGCAAAGAAATTTGTCTCCAAAGTTTTTGCTTGATCCATGTCAGAATTGAAAGGTGAATATTTAAACACTGCCACCACTGATAGTAGTTAAGGTAATGGTTACGGCACACACACACACACACACACACACACACACACACACACACACACATACTTAAATCAATTATGCATAGGAATTATGATGGTTATGTAAACCCAGTGATGAGTTAACACTGATTGTTATTACAGTATAATAGAAACCAAAATACATCATTTAACATCCGTTTTCCATGCTGGCATGGGTTGGACAGTTTCACCAGAGCTGGTAAGGTCAGTGGCTACATCAGGTTCCATTGTCTGTTCTGGCATGGGTTCTATGATTAGATGCCCTTCTTAATTCCAACCACACAACAGTGTACTGGGTGCTTTTTATGTGGCACCAGCACCAGTGTTCTTGACATGGTACCTGTGCCACAAAATTAGTGAATATAAATTTTCATGCATAAATGAATATTTGAATAGAAAGGAAAATCAAATAATAAATATACTAATATATATATATATACAAGGTGCAATGGTAAATCGTCGGCATTTTATAATTTTAATTTCATGCAAGTGCATTGTTTGTTCTTGATTTTGTTGACTACACAGTTTAGTAGCGGTCAGTTGGGCATCATCTGTGAAAAAAGCAACACTATCACACAATTCACTCTGCCAGAAATTTGGAAACAGCATGCTGTACTGCTTAGCATTCGTGCAAGAAACTCCAATACATATATTTCAGAGTGGTTGTGTGTCAATCTGAGGACAATGCCAAGAGTGATAAAAATCAAATATCCAATCAACCTCATGGTGTTTGGAGTGATCACTAGTGATGGTGATGTTATGCTTCCATTCATCTTCTCACACGATCTCACACTTAACACGCAGGCCTACATCAAGTGCCTGGAAGAGGTAGTGCTGCCCTGGGTGAAGAGGGTGGCTGCTGGAAGACCTTATATCTGGCAACAGGACTCTGCACCATGTCACACAAGCAGCAGAACCCAGTCATGACTGTCGGACAATTTCTGCGACCACATCACCCCTAACATCTGGCCACCTAACTCTCCAGACTACAACCCCCTTGATTATTATGAGTGGGGCACAGTTGAGCAAGCACTAAAGATGAACTGAAGGCAAGGATTATAGCAGCATTCACCAACTTAAACAAGATGACCATCCAGAAGAGTTAGAGCAGATTCCAAAGTCGTCTGGAAGTCGTGGTTGAAGCCAAAGGCAATTTTATTGAATAAATTTACCTTTCAGTATTTCAAGATATTTTTGTGTAATTTTGGTAAATATATTTGTTTAGAATGAGATGACAGTGTTATTTTCCTTTTGTATAGTTTAGATGACACTTTATTCACCACACCCTGAACACTGTAGTGGACTGGTGTCCTGTCCAGGTGGGGAATATATACACCATGGAAACCAGGAAATCAGCCCTTGTGAGTCGACATGACTTGAGAAGGTAACTGTTTTTTACTTAATATATATACAGATAAATATATAAAACAAAATCATATATCACTGTATGTTACATACATTTATATATGTGCATGTGTGTGTGTGTGGGGGGGGGTTAATACTGATGCATTCAAATGAGGAGTTAATACTGATGCATTCAAATAGGAATTACCTCCAAATATTCACAGTAAATGCCACTTTGTTTTGTATCTTAAAGTATGAAATAAAATACCGGAGTCAGTCAAATCAAGTAAACATTCTCTAAGGCAGTGCTGCAACATATCTGCAGTACAAGGGGAACCTAAAAAAATAGATGAAAATTTAAATCCATTTCTTCATGTCAGTTTAAGGTTTTGAAAAAGACATAATATCACATATTGCTGCTACTACTGAACTTCCCTAATTTTTCAAAGATACCTAACTTCCAAATGACCATAAAAAAAAAAAACTGCATACTTTGATTCTATATTGGACAGGTGCTAGAAAATGGCTCTGATTTGTCTCTTCAGTGCCTCACCAATTTGTTTTCTTCCAGTATTGCTATTTAACAAAAAGCTGGCCAGCCTTAGGAGGATATGAAAATTCAATAATTGATTTCTGATGGGAGCATTAATGTAACAAATATTAAAGCAAAATTCCATATAGAACTACATAATAAGGGTTCATATCAGAATAATTTGCTTAGAAACCTGCTCCCAGCTATAGCTAAATTGAGGTGCATTGGGAAAATCATTGAATCTGCCATGCATGATCTAATTGCTATTGGTGTATCCAAGGAAATTGCCAATCTATAGGCGTTTACTGGCACTTCGTTTAAAGTCAACAGCATTCCTCCAAAAGGTGTTCTTTGCCTCAGTAAAGCAGGACTCAGATGCAGATTAATTTGATTAACGTTTTCCAGTTCTATGGTGACATGTATATACAACTTAGCCTCTGATAAGATAAGACTAGTATGAAAACTGAATCACATTTCAAACTTGTGTTGATTTACCACCAAATATGCACCCAAAGTTACATATTGAGGCTTTCTTATATTGTCACTCAGTACTATATAGAAGTTCTAACCGATGCACAAATATGGAAATTTGACAAGTCTGGTGATACATTGAAAAGGAATGCAAGCTGGTATGAGGATATCAAACTTAGAAGGACAGTAAAAGCAAGAATAAAACACTATTCTCTCATCGTGGGTTTGAATCCAGGCACAAATTTAAGTACCTAAAATGTATGTAACAAAGTTCACCTTCTTGATTCTTCCATTTAAATTATTGATTTCATTAGTCACAGAAACATGGACGCATTCTTTGCTCTGCAATGGTGTTTCTAGCAAGGCTGACAGCAACTTGTTTTAGAGAAACCACTTTAATTGCTAAGAGCATGGCATAATGCTTGATTCAAACTGGTCCCATGTAGTCACATTCCCTACAAAAAGTAACAGCTCTTTTTATATGCTATTTACTGCTCCTGAAACAGTTAACTGCATCACTACCAAGGAAGCTTCAGGCAGCTCAGATCATACCAACCTACTACCTCTTATGAGCAGTAAGAAAGACTGCCATCACCTCCAAACTACTTGCTTTGGGTAGAATAAAACTGACTGGAACTATTATTGTATTGAGTTTGAGTGTCCAAACTGGCAAAAATTTCATGATTCCAGAGTTGGTGATCTTAAATCCAGTCTGAGCTGCAGGTGAAGCATCAATGCTCAGAAATAGAGTAGAAACTTCAAAAGTGCAATTTGAGTGACTACTGCAGTCTGTCATACCAGGAAAGAGTGATCAGATGCTGAACATGAATACAGATTACAGGGAATAAAAGAAGGTGCAACAGAACATCTGACCATAGATTAGCAAGCAGGTTACTAAAATGGCAGTAATTAAATTTGAACAACATGTAACAATCAACCCAGATAATAAAGTGTTCTGGAAATATGTGTGTTCAAAATAGAGGCCTCGTTCTCTAGTTAGCCTTCTCTACAATTCACACATACAAGTCAGATTACTGGCAATCCCCAAAAATGTACAGGACTTATTGTTGAATGTTAAGCTAACATTTTTACTGTTAAAATTCCAGATGTAGCATTTTCACAGCTATTTGTTTCAAAGTGAGCACTATTCTTATAGTTTCATTCTCAGTAGGAAATAGGTAGTCCCAATAAGACATCCTAAGCAATAACATCGTATGCCCTGCAAGTATTTGGTTTTAGTCCCATATTGTTTGTTGCACCTATTAACAAAGCAGACGCCAACTTGAAGCATTTAAAATATTCAAATATGCAGGTAACATTACACTGCACCTTGAGATTAAAAAAATGGATCCTACATGATATAGAGCTTTTCTGTACCTGGACACAATGAAGCAATGGATTGCTGAGTGGCAACTCGAGCTGGCTGACTATAGACTAGTGACTATTGTCAATAATGATCTGTGTTGGCTAAATCACATTTCTAAAAATCATCTCTCAGTTTGTCAGTTGTTCCACTAGTTATTTATTTAAAGCTTCAAATGGCTGTTATGTTCATACTTACAGCTTGTAACTCCAGTTTGGAACCCTATCTTGTCCAGAATATCAAGCTACTGGAATCTGTCCAGTGATGTGTGACCAGACAAATACCTTCAATCAGTCACCTACTATATCTTGAATGTTTTACTTCTGACACTATAAAGCTTCAATGACTTGCTGCTGACTTGTAGAAGTCCACAAGATTATCCACTATTTTTCCATCAACAACTTTGGCCACTATTAAACTGAATATTTGGCATGTTCTATTTTTATAAAATCATAGACCATGCTACACTCATGACTTTCAGAAACTCTTTTGCATACTCAGAATTGTTGAAGTATGGAGTAAACTAACAGCATAGGTTGTTGCCTGTCAAGACACTGCATCCTTCAAAAAGACCATGCTTCCTGTAATCCACTAGCACTTCTCTTGAAGAGCTTATTCACCTTTCAAATCATACTGTATCACGCTGAAACAAAGACACATTGAATAGTGTGTTCCCTATGCTTGAAGAAAAAATACTGGATGGCAGTGGACTGAACCATTATGATCAAAGGTCTGCTGACCCAGGGTTAAACAACAACAGTGATCCCACTATAATAGCAATTCTCATCATACAGAACCTATTTTAGAAAGATGGTCTAGACAATTTGATAGTTAAGAGTTTGATCCAAGGAGACAATGCAGTACTAACAGCAGGATGGTCTGGTTCTGATTATCTTGGCCATTCTAGCTCTAAAGAATGAGAAAATATTACTGAAAATTGTAATTTGGTTGGCTTTTGTGTTCTTCCTACGGTTAATGTAGTGCAGAAGCAGAGTATTCTGATTGTGTAGTGCAGCAAGTCAGAATAGAACACTGGTAAAATAATGAATATATAAGTGAATTGTGTATTGTTTGAATAAGATAAATAGTGTACAATTGAATGAAAGAATAAAAATAAAGAATAAAAGTAAAGTGGCTTAATTCTCTTCTTTCAATTATACACAGAACTATGAAATGAAAAACTTATTGGTTTTAATACATCACTTTTAAGATTAGCTGAGTGAGATATGTCATAGAAGTGTAATATTATTGGCATTATTCATCTCCCACTTAATAATTTATAATATGACAGCTAAAATGCTTTTGTGGGACATTATTTGTGGAATTTTGAGCTATAAGCAGAGAAGTTAGACAGTATAGAGAAAACAATGTCAATCGTGATTTGTAACTGTTGTTGGTACTTAATTAACCAGTGATGAAATGCAATAAAAATGTCCTGGCAAATCATTGAAATGAGACATATACTAAGAGTTGAACAGCTGCTGGCTTCTAGGAAGCTTCCCAGGTGGTACAGCTTTTATTAAGTAGAATACATGAATGTAATCTGAAATTGATTCTAATGTCTTTACAGAAATATTTCAAGGCTGAAGAGATCTAATATGATATATGATGGTTACATTATTTTCAGAACTGGAATATTTATATATGAATATCCTTGTATTGACATCAAGAACTCTATATTGGTTAAATAGTAAGTCCCTACTGAAATAAATAGTACTTAGGTTTAGTATAGCAAGGGCTTAATTTTGATGAGACCCTACCAAGCTATAAAATAGTTCCATAGGTAAATATTATCACTTCTGCTGTACAAACTGCCTATCTTGAGTCTTTGTTGGCACTGCCACCAACTAACGAGTAAAGCTGAGAAAACATAAGTCACTGTTCTAACTATCCAACTTATTCACTCAAAATCCATTATGTGTTTGCATCTGTAGGTTGTTTATGGCAACTTGGAGCAAAGCCAAATACCACATTACATCATCTACTTTGGTGAATTTTTCTAGTTCATCAATATCTGAATGATTAGAATATGAGATAGAATCAAAGTCCTTAAGATAAAACTGCCAAAAACAAACTCCTATGAGCATGTACCAAAATAGGTGGATCCTCGGAAGTTGGTGGCTAAACCAGCAAAGTTGCAGTTACAATAAAATGAGTCAACAAATGAATTATGTTTCATGTTTCTTTTGAAATTATGATGTTCTATTTGATGCATACATATAATTGAAGCTTGGATCAGCCAGTGACACCCAGGAATTATGTGTTGATAGAATAAAGAATATCTAAGTGAATTGTAAATTGTTTGAATGAAATAAATGGTGTAGAAGAATTGAACGAAAGGTATTCAATGGGTGATGACCCAGAATAGTTTGGTGACTACTAGGGAGACAGTAATAGCACAGAAAGATGACACCAGTGACAGCAAGGGCTGTCACCCATCTCTGTGCTTTATCAAAAGACAGAAACCAAGCAAGCTACAAAACTTGGCATACTGGTACCACATAAAAAAAAACTTTCAGTTCACTCTGTAAAGTGGTTAGGACTAGGAAGGGCATCCAGCTGTAAAAACCATGCCAAAGCAATCATCTGGAGTTCTCTGACTTGTCAGCTCCTGTCAAAATGTCCAGCAAACAGTAAACGAATGTTAAATGGTGATGATGATGATGATGATGATATGTAAGGGTTGCTGAAAGATTCCTGGTTTTAAGGGTATTGCGAAAGGCCTGGCTGGAGGCTCAATCTTCCGAGTTCTTTTACAAGACTTAGAAAATCTGAAGGACTGCTGTACTAAGTGTGGGAATCTGAAAAGGAAATATGTTGAATAAAATCATAATTAACTGATTCTCCTGTATCTTCCTTTACCCAAGCCAGGAACTTTTCAGCACCCTTCATATGTTTGTTTGTTTATATACATATGTATGTATGCATATATGTACATATGCATGTATAAGGGTGAGCATAATAGTTCATAAGCTGACTATGAAGGAGTGATGCTAAAACTAACTGTGAAATCTTGCATGCATTAATTTCAAACCTTCTAATTAATAACTGCATTGTTTCTTTCCAAACAAATTGACATCTGATTGTTCAAAATTAACTAGTAGCAACTGCTCTTGAAAATGGATAAAATTTGGCATTGTGTTGTTATCAAGTACTTGAAGAAAAGGGTTTAGCACCCAAGCACATTATGGCTGACATGGTTGCTACATTAGGGGATGAACCTCCAGCTTTATCAAGTGCAAAAGTAGATAGCTGCATTGAGGAAGATAAGGGATAGTCCTGAAGATGACCCAATATCTGAACATCCTGCATTTGCTGCTACTGAGTAAAATATTGATCATGTTTACCATATACCAATAGGATGACAGGAAATTGATCATAAATCAAATTGCCAATGCTATTGGCATATCTCATGAAAGAGTTGTGAATATTCTACACAATGAACATGGTATGATGAAGGTTTCTGCCCAGTGGGTGCCATTTCTTCTGACAACTGATCAAAGGTGCACCAGACTGATCACATCACAGGAAAATCTGACATAGTTTTAGACAGATTCAGCTGGTTTCTTTGAACATTTCTTAATCTACGATGAGCATTGAGTTCATCACTTTGATCTAGACAAAGAGACAATCTATACAGTGGGAACAGCCCTCCTCACCTGCTCCACAAGGTCATTTTATCTACAGGAAAGGTGATGGCCTCAGTTTTTTGGAATGCAAAAGGCATCATGTTTATTGACTATTTGCAAAATGACCGCACCATCAATGTAGAGTACAACGCCAACTTCCTGAAGCAGTTACCACAGGCTATCAAGAGCAAAGAGCCAGGAAAAGTGACTGGAGCAGTCTTATTTCATGAGGAAAATGCTCTGGCACACAAGTCCTTTCAATAGCTGCTGTGTGTAACTGTGACTTTGAATTGGTTGATCACCCTCCCTATTCTGATTTGGTCCCGTCTGACTATCATCTGTCCCCCAACATAAAAAAACACTCGGCCAGAAACCAGTATTGCAGTGATGGTATTGTCATATGAGCAGTAGATAGTTTGTTTGACCAAGCTTCTTCACCAATGGGATTGAAGCACTGCAACACCGATAGAAGAAGTATGTGGATCACAAGGGGGATTATGTTGCAAAATAAATCGCATTTGACCAGATTGCATGAGAAGATCTTGGTTAACTTATGAACTTATCAGCCAACCCTCATAGCTATTGAAGAGATCTGATTTTGATCATAAAGAATTATCTTTTTTGCATTATAAATTTCAAAAGTGCTCCTAGAGTTTGATGTCATTTTTTTCCTACAATGTTTCATCACAGGAATATTTACAAGAACATATATAAATATATAGGACACATAAAATATATTTTCTTTTGAAGCACATATAATCATTAGAAATGACAGCTATAATTTAATATTTTTTCAAGATATAAAGGTTAGAATCATATTATTGTCGTTTGCAATTATATTACCAAATTTCAGTACAACCCTGCAGCACCTTCTAAGTTGTATTTTTTTATGGAGAGAAGTGGTGAAACATAAAATGTTTTATAACTGGAGTAACTTACTTAGAAAAAACTTTTTGTAATCCTCTCTTTTTTTCTCCCCTTCCAATTTTGCATTATGTTGTGGATTGAGCTGTGAAAATATCACATATCGTTTCTAAAATTTAGTGATGTGTGGATCCTTTGGTTGTCAATATTTGATCTTTTCTTTGTAGGTGATAAGTTTCACAGCATCTTAAATTTTGTTTCCTTTTTCTTTCTCTATACAACTCCTTCAAGTTTAGGGAAAGGAAGAAAAAAGAAAACGAGAAATTGGGATTTCCATTTTGTTCCATCCCAAGGGAAATCAATGATCATTAAATACAATAATCTTTGCTCTCCTCTTTTTTTCATTTCACAAACGTTTCTTACTCTCTAACAATCCTTGTCATCTTTTAACTCTAGCCTAAGAAGGTACTAAAATTTAACACGTCTATCTGGTCTTCAGATATCTTTACTGACTTTCCAACACATATCGCTATGGATTTACTTTTTCTCTCCCCTTACTGCTTTATCAATTCTGTATTGTTTTCTTTTCACCTTAACTTCACTATATCAAACACTTTCTTTTGTTTGACTCCATTTCTTGCTATTTTCTAGAGTCAGTTTCTCAATTTATCATGTTTTTCTTTCTCCCCGACTGCCACTAACTTTGGTACTTATACTTCCATACTCTCTCTCTCTCAATATTTTTACAGGTGTATGTATGTGTGTGTGTATGTATGTATATATATCATCATCATCATCATCATCGTTTAACGTCCGCTTTCCATGCTAGCATGGGTTGGACGATTTGACTGAGGACTGGTGAAACCGGATGGCAACACCAAGCTCCAATCTAATTTGGCAGAGTTTCTACAGCTGGATGCCCTTCCTAACGCCAACCACTCAGAGAGTGTAGTGGGTGCTTTTACGTGTCACCCGCACGAAGGCCAGTCAGGCGGTACTGGCAACGGCCACGCTCGAAATGGTGTCATTTATGTGCCACCCGCACAAAAGCCAGTCCAGGGGCACTGGCAACGATCTCACACGAAAGATATCATGTGTCGCCCGCACATGAGCCAGTCCGGGGGCACCGGCAACGATCTCGCTCGAAAAACCTCATGTGTCACCCGCACAAGAGCC
>NC_068992.1:33515243-33551348 GCF_001194135.2 Octopus bimaculoides | reverse complement strand
CCCACACAAGAGCCAGTTCAGGGGCACTGGCAATGATCTCGCTCGAAAAACCTCATGTGTCACCCGCACAAGAGCCAGCCCAGAGGCACCGGCAACGATCCCGCTCGGAAAGATTTCATGTGTCGCCCGCACAAGAGCCAGTCCAGGGGCACTGGCAACGATCTCACACGAAAGATATCATGTGTCGCCCGCACATGAGCCAGTCCGGGGGCACCGGCAACGATCTCGCTCGAAAAACCTCATGTGTCACCCGCACAAGAGCCGGCCCAGGGGCACCGGTAATGACCTCGCTCGAAAGATTTCATGTGTCGCCTGCACATGAGCCAGTCCAGGGGCAGGGGGAAAGTAAGAAGAAAATGCACATTGGCTATAAAAAATAAAGACATTTTTTTAAGAAAAGCAAAGATAAATACATACAATTAGATGATTTGAAGTGGAGTTATGAAGTATAGAAAACATTATTATGAATCATTATAGAGATTCAAAGTCATACTGGTATCGTCAAAACTGATCACTACCTTTGAATGAACACCGATTTCCAAACGGTTTATTATCGACAAAAATGAGGAATTGCAATGGGAACTCAAGCTGCCCCAGTGATTGCGAACCTTGTAATTGGTTATCTAGAACTTAAAACATACCAATCATAACTACAAAAATATGGCACCTCATTTCATTGCTATTTAAAGGAGAACTGGATGAGGTACTTAGATGATTGCTTTATACTTTGGAACAATAGCATGGACAAACTCCTCAATTTCAAAATAATGCTCAACAATATCAATAGCAACATACAATTCACCATGGAACACAGCAATAAACAACTCCCTTTTCTTGATATCCTAATTAAAATAGTCAATATCCACATCAAAACAGACATCTTCTATAAACCGACTTCAAAACAATACCTATTATTCAACACATACCACTCCAAACACATAAAAATTAATATACTTTATAATCTAGTGAAAAGAATCTGTACCGTAGTTTCAGATACCAATACTAATGGATGAAGACTCCTTGAACTTAAATCAACACTAATCAAGAGATATTACCCAACATCATTAATAAATGATGGGATTAAATGAACAAAAGGAAATAGACATACAAGCATTAAGGGCAGTTAACTGAAATACTAAACCAGATTTACAAACACTCCCATACATTTCCACACACAACCCTAGAAACAATGAGGCCTTCAGCATCATAATCCAAAATCTACCCATCCTCACAGAAGATAAAACAATGAACAAAATTTTGGGCTCACACAAAATTATCAAGAGCAAAATGCAAGCGAAATCATTAAAAAAAAATATTAATCAGCGCAAGACTATATCCATTAATAATGAAACCAAAAGTGAAAAAATGCAAGCAGCCTAACTGTGACACATGCCCTCACCTTTTAGAGGGTACAAAGTTTCACTTCAAACAAGGTGAAATACTTAAGACAATGAGATTTCACCTGTGCCTCTGAAAACTTAATCTTTGCTTAGTGTGTGGAAATAGGCCAAACAGGAATGTCACTCCAACAAAGAACATCTCTTCACAAAGAACAAATCCGCTACCCAAAATATAGACAGATACAGGTCAGTGAGCACATTGAAAGATGTTTTAGGAAACTTAAACCGAACTTCCTAATTTTCCCTTATCAATGTTCACAGAACACCTCAGTACAGCAAAGATTAAATAAGGAGGCAACTTTCATTAATAATATCATCCACAAGTCAACATGAACACACAAGTTAAAACTGGACACTACTAACCTTACCAATAATCCCACTAATCTCCATATATCCTATACACCATTCATATTCCAGTATTTATATCTACCTTAATTGCATCACTTCCAGAACTGCATGTAATCTTTTCACTTAGGTACTATTAGATCTAACACCATTTGGATATCAGTGTTCATTCAAAGTCAGTGATCAGCTCTGACGATACCAGTAAGATTTTGTATCTCTATAATGAATCATACTAATGATTTTTATAATTCATAATTCCACCTCAAATCATCTAAATGTTTGTATATATTTTTGCTTTTCTTAAAAAAGCTTTTATTTTTTATATCTAATGTGCATTTTCTTTTTTTTTCTTTTTACTTTTTCCCTATTTATACCACATGCAGTCTTTTTTCTTTGAAACCTATTTCTATTATATATATATAAATTTAAATGATAAGGGTGAAAAATTGAATATTAATTTGATTAATATCAATTTAAAACCAAAGGCCTAGCAAATTGAAAATTCTGAAGATTCAGAAAAATTATATTACATACATATAAGAAGGATGACCACTAAATGGACATCTCTTTTGCTAGAAGAAGACCACCTACTGTCTGACCACTAAGAAAAGATTGTTCTCAAGAAAAATTCAGCATTCTTTTCATTTGTCTTGCTTGCTTATGTTCTAGTGTTTGCTGATTTTTTTCTTGAGAACAATCTTTCCTTAGTGGTCAGACCATAGGTGGTCTTCTTCTAGCAAAAGGGATGTCTACTTAGTGGTCATCCCTGTTATATGTATGTACTATATATATAAACACACACGTACACATTCATTTAGTTTTGTTTGGGCAAGAGCTTCAGAATGTACTCTTAAAAGCTCTTATGCTTCACATTAGCTACCACCTGTTAATTCCATCTTCTAGGGTAATCTAATGGTATGGTTATACAGAGTGGAATTCCTTTCAGCTTAGGATAAATACAATAATAACTTGTGGATAGAAATTCATAAGCTTTATTAATGTGGCACAACATATGTTTCTGCACTCCATATATTCATTAGGTAACAATTTTCCATATTCATAAGATATTACTTAAGATTGCTCTTAGGCTTTATGAATTTGAAAGTTTTCCAGCTCCATTTCAACATAGATGCTTGTTCAGGCAGGACTTGCAGGAAAAAAAATGCGATGCCTGAGGAAACACCTACATTGAAACGGTGTTGAAAAAGTTTCAAATTCATAGATACTAATCTTAAATAATATCTTATGAATATGGAAAATTTATCTGGTGAATATATGGAGGTGCAAAAACATGTTGTGATGTATTAATAAACCTTATGAATTTCCATCCCAAGTTATTATTTGCTGATCGATTTTGCCTTTCATATTTTCGGCATTGATAAAATAAATAGCAGTTGAGAACTGGGGTTGATGTAAGCAATTTACCTGCTTCTCTGAAATTGCTAGCCTTGAGCCAAAGTTTGAAGGAGTTATTATTATAATATATTTATATAAATATATAGCATATAAATATATAATGCATAGCACACAGACACACAAATACACACATGTATACTACAGTCTTCTTTCAGTTTCTGTGTACGAAATCGACTCACAAGGCTTTGGTTGGTCTGAAACTATAATATATAGATGTGTGTGTGTTTTGCAAACAGCTTGCACATGCAAGTGTTACCAGTCGAGAACTCTGCATATTAGAAGCCAGTAAGTGTATGGGGTCATCAGGAGAGAATGCGCGCCATTTCAGGGCCTACCTTTCGACAGCATCAATGAGCACCGACCCCCACCTCACTGATATGAGACCCCACTTGCTGGTTATCAACTGGTTATCAAATAAAGCTCAATATTCTTCTAGCCATCGCTCGTCATCTCTTTTTAATTATGTCTGCATCCAGTGGCTAGCCTTTTCCACTGTAGTTTGAACATCAGTCATTTACTTTACGATGTGTCAGGCCTAATGATAACACCAGTCATCTCACACTGTGTCCAACAAACCCTCTACATCTAACTTCAATTGGAAAATGGTCCGCTTTCCAACCTGTGTCTTCACATTCCTCAAGGAGGTTTACATAACGGTGAAACTTTTGCATCTGAGTGGCGTCCAGGTTGTCTTCATGAGGAACTGTTAACTTGACTAGATTCACAACTTTCTTTCTGTCACACCACATTAAAATGTCCGTTTTTTTTTTTTGTAACTGGGATGGGAAAGAGTCCCTGGCACCCAGGAGTTGAGAATTTTTTGCATGGACCCTAAGTAAAGCATGTGCAAAATAAGAATGAAATTGGTTGAGTAGTTCTCGAGTTTTAGTGATGCATACCTACAGACAGACACACATTCTCAGCTATATATATATATATATATATATAAGAAGTAATTAAGATTCAGTTGAATTAGGTACTTACGTTGAAACACCAAGTCAGTCTGGTATTACCTGCACACCCCGAAGTAGGGTGAATAAAATCAAAATAAGTAACTGGATATCAAATAGTAACGCAGAACAACCACTTTAAGCAGCTCCATTTAATAGAACAATGCAATCATTACATCAATTTAAATACAACACTATCTTCAGCTGCACAAATATGGATTTTCAACAGACAAGATATATTGATATAATTTTTCTTAAATATTTAACAGAGCAAGTGGATGGAAGAATTCCATGTTGTCACTATTGCAGAAAGAATAAGTAAGAGAAGAACAAAACTACAATTTTTAGAGTGCCATGGAACACAGTGGGGGGTCGTAGGGTTATAATTGATTTCTATTTAATCTATCTCCTTATCATCAACAAAAATCTAAAACTAGAAGACTGCATATATTTAGATTAAAGAGCAAAGTGAGTTGACAGCTCATAGCTAGCTGCTGGTTATATATATGTATATATATATATATATATATATATATATATATAATGTTAATTCTCTAAATGAAGTATTAACAGTAACTGCACGATAAAGTGTAGTATATTGCCACTTAAGTGTGGCTGACCCCTAGGGGTGGATGTTACTGTTGCCTTTAGCCCCAGGAGGACATCTCCTCCAGCTGGCTTATCGACACACGACTGTGTCCTGTTTGCCAAGGGTAGTTATCCCTCTCACCAACATCTGCAGCACGAACGGATCCGGATTTCAGGGTTATTTCCCTTCGTCGGCGTCCGATAGCCGCTGACCTACACTTTATATATATATACATATATATATACATGCTTATATAAAGAATAGAGTATAATTATAAGTAAATATAAGTAACTGAAAAATATCAATTTAAGAACCATATTGAACCACATCTTAACCTACCTGTATACGGAGATACAATGCAATATGCTGAATAATTCATAGAATGCTATACTAGTATATGCAAAGGTAAATAGGAATACAAATTATAAAATTCAATACTATAAAAAAATTAACAATTTAAAGGTTAAACATAAAGATAAGTGATTAATAACATAAACAAACCAAAACAATAAATCGAAATATAAGAATTTATATAAAATAATAAGAAATATATGTAAAGGCAGGGGATTAAAATTAAAAGCAGGAAAAGATATAGGTAACATAAAAAAGAAGTAACAGGTATGGAAATAATGAGGACAGTTTGATTTACAGTCTTGTAAATTATATTACAGGTGCTGTTGCATGTATGATTGTATTCCTTAGTTTCAATCAATAGATAGCATGTATACCTTTCCAGATAAATTCCATATGTAAGTGGTTTAAGTGGTCTTTATAGAGATCACATAATAATTAATTAAGTAAAGATGAGGTATTAAGTTGATTCTACATAACAGTAATCTTTTTAATGTTTAAATTAATCTATAAATCCTTTTTAGCTCACTTGGTTATGATATGCTTTTCTAAAATTTTTAAACATTTTATTTTTGTTTTTATGCAGCATAATAATATTGTTTATAATTGGTCTCCCACTGAGCCCAGAATGTTTTCCTTGATCTCAATGTAGCATCCTACATTTTCATAGTGTTTGCCCCTTTAACTGGTAACAACATCATGAATTAATGTCACCCCTACCTACCTCTTTTATAGATATTTACTTCTATCTAATTGACTCTTTCTAAAGTTTTGTTTGTTTTTCTTGTGGGTTGGTGGATACCTCTGATAGTATGAAATTTATAACCAATAGCAAGCTATGAGCTGTCAACTCGCTTTGCTCTTTATTCTAATTATATGCAGTCTTCTAGTCTTAGATATTTGTTGATGATAAGGAGATAGATAAAATGGAAATGAATTATAACCCTATGACTCTCTTCCCTGTGTTCCACAAAAATTGTAGTTTTGTTCTTCTCTTACCTATTCTTTCTGCAATAGTGACGACATGAAATTCTTCCAATGCATGAAACAGTCAGACGTTGTGTCACTCTGTTACTTCTGTTAAAAATTTATGTAAATTAATGAAAAAAATAATACAAATATTAAAAATATTAATAAAAAATAAAAAATATTAGTAAAAAATATTAGCGGTTTAGGAAGGGCATCTAGCTACAAAAACCATGTCAAAGCAGATGCAGAAGTCAAGTACAGTCTTTTGCCTGACCAACACCTGCCAAATCATCCAAACCATGGACAACAGACGTTAAACGATGATGATGATGATGATGATGATGATATATAACATATATATATATAATATATATAACACATACACACACACACACACATATATATATATATATATACATAATATGACAAGCAAAATTAAAGCAATCAGATATTTAACAAATGCGTGGAATTGAAATGTGTTATTTTGGCATAATGACTCTCACTGGACATAACAAAATATGATATATATATAATATGCATAACGTATATATATATATATATATATATATATATATAATTTATTTATTTATTTATTTATGTGTTTCAGCCAAGTGGCTGCGGTCATGCTGGTGCACCACCGTGAATAATATATGATATGATGTAATCATCATCATCATCATCAGTTAGTAACCATTTTCCATCCTGACATGCATTAGATGGCTTTACTGGGACTTGTAAGCTGGAGAGCTGCTACCAGGCTCCAGCTCCAGTCTGACTCAGCTTAATTTCTGCAGCTGGATGCCCTTCCTAACGCCAGTATTTTATCAATATTATGATATTACATGTATACATACATATATATAATATATGACACACACACACACACACACACACACACACAGGTATGAATACCAAATAAGCACATAAATGTGAAACAGGGTGGGAAAAATAGTATTCGAATACTGGAGGTAAAGTAATATGCTTTATTAAAAAAGTTGCAAAGACATCACAAGAACTGTTACTCAGATTTCCACGTTCCTGCTTATTGGAAAGTTTTGGTTTGGAATCTAAACCAAAACCAAACCAAACTGTCCAATGAACAAGAACGTGAGACTCTGAGTAACAGTTTTTGTGATGTCTTTGCAAATTTTTTTTAATAAAATATATATATATATATATATATTTTTAGATATACCCAGGCCTATTCCCCATTTTTTAGGAGGGGGTAGCCACAAGACACACCAGTCATTCCATTCATTTCTCAGCTCAAATATATATATATATTATGTGTATATATACATATATATAATATATAAAATATACATATGTATACACACACACACACATATACACAAAGGGGTTTGTATGTTTGTGTATAGAAGAATATAATACTCAAAGGAATTCCAACTCAGTTTTTCACATTTTATTTATAATCTTATAATATTAATATAAGATATAAAATAATATAGTAAAAAGAAATGAAATGAAGTATTAGTTGTCTATTCTTATTGAAAAAATGAAATATTAAATGTCCATTCTTATTGAACTAGTATACTTTCTTGCATTTATGCAATCTTCAGGTTCATATGGTTGTGGTGATAGTTGTGTTCATTGGTTTCAACTGTGGTTGATTGGTTAAATTTTGTCCCTTATATATATTCCTGTGGATAGAAGTAGTAGTTGCTTGTCTATTTTTAGAAATGATGCCATCCCATTTTTCAGTGTTTATTGTTGGAAATGATGACAGCAGTACTTTTTAGAGATTTTTATTTTTTAGATATGAGGATAAGACTTTTGAACATTGAGTTTGAATTTATTAATAAAGTCCTTTTCTCTAAAGTTTTCTCTCCATTTCATTCAGATTGTATAGTTTATGAAATGGAAATATCATAAATATTTTCTGGCCACATATTGCTAGATGGTTACTCAGTGGTATTTGGCGGACTTCTGGATTTTTAATTTGTTGTCAGTGCACATGAGTGTTCTGATAGTGCATTGCCTGTCTGGCCAACATACAGTTCTTCACAATTAGGGCATTTGATACAGTAGATTAAATTTCTGCTTTTGCAGTTCATATTTGCTTTTGTGAATATTTTCTCCGTTTTTGTGTTCATATATGGACCAGTATGAATTAATTGGCTATCAGTGTATTTAGACACAATGAATGGTTGGTCTTTGTTAATAACTTTTTCAAGCTTTAAAGCTGTCATTTACTGAGAGTTATAGTTTGGTCTGTAATGATATCTCTTAATTCCTTACTTTGAGCAATGATCGGTAGGTTTACTTTAGTGATATTGAAGATGTTCTGGTGGCATGGATTGTGCGTCACTATAAATGGTATAATCTGTTGTTGTTTTTATCTTCTTTGTGTTGTCCACAGTTATTGTGTGCGTATTTTCAGAGCCCGCTGAATACCATTTTCTATAAGTAGTGATGGATATTTTTGTTTGAGCAGAAATTCTTTCAGTTCCATCAGGTGCTGATTCCTGATCTTCAATTCTTCTACAATGGTACAGATTCTTCTGGCTAAGCAGTATAGGATGCTACGTTTTGTATGCGGTGGATGGGGCAATTTAAAATTCAGGTATTAATGTGTATCTGTGTGTTTATAATATATATCTGTGGTATATATATATATATATATACATAGGTGCGGGCATGGCAGTGTGGTAAGAATCTAGGTTCAGTTACACTGCATGGCACCTTGGGCATGTGTTTTCTACAATAACTTTAGACCTACCAAAGCCTTATGAGTGGATTTAGTAGATGGAAACTTCAGTATTTACCACTCAAGGAGAATACTATAGTATTCAGTGTTCTAACAAATCATTCACATTGAGTGAATCAGTAACTGATGATCGTCAGCAGCCTTTTTAAATCAATTCACCCAAACTATAGTAAAGTTATGGCATTGTATTCATTTTAGAAATTTAAGGCCAGAGAAAACAGCCAGAAAACAATATTAATAGTAGAAAAATTGATATTCCCTGAGAGATATGGAAGTATTTATAATTTAGTGTTTGTAAGAAAAATATGGTTTGGAAAAAATTTCAAGGGAAGCTTTTTCTCTGAAGAAAGGATTGGGTGAAGTGTTTTGTGTGTGAAATGTGGCAATAAGCTTAACAGGAAGTGAGATATATTTATCCACTTATGGAGTATATGGGACCTTTGTTTATTAGCTGTAGAAAAAGTAGAGAAAACACCTCATCATTTGATTACACCTGTGAGCTAGTTGCAAAACACTTAGCAATCAGAATCAGTGGAGATTTTGTGTAGCATGTTTGTGTGTGCAGCAGCAGCAGCAATGTTCTAAGATTTTAAAATACTTTATCTTTGAGAAGCTCAAATAAGTTAGAAAGGGATTAGAGTTGGAATCATTTCTTGCTCTAAAGATTAATCTTTGTCTTTCTGGTGTTCTTTTGGCAATATACACCAAGGGAGACACAACAAAGATTGTGTAGCCTAGGCCTTTGACATTGAGAAGAAATCTTTTCATGACAAGAGAATGTGAGGAATAAGTCTTTCCTTGTTCTGTGCAGTTGTTTCATTATTTGGCTTTTGAAAGAGACAAGTATAGCAGTAATGGTAAGAATGGACAGCAAAATATTCAGGGAACTATTACTGCTACTGGCAACAAAGGTCTTTTCCTTCAGTGTGGAAGTTTCTTTTAGAACTGCAATATTGCATGGTAACAAAGTTATGGGCTTTGAGTGGAGAACGTCAGAAAAGACTTGAAAGAAATGAAGCTAGCATACTCTGATGGATGTGCAATGTTAACTTGAATGCCTGAATAAAATTAAAACTGGGTATAAGATGAGTAAGGTGAAGTGTGCAGCACTGATACAAGTATGTAATATGTACGGAGAGTGACTGCTGCATACAGTGTTACATACTCTAAGTTAGTGGAATTTGTGGAAGAGGGTAACTCAAGAAGACACTGGGGGAAGTATTAAAGCCAGAACTGAAGATGTTACTTCTCACAGAGATGACAAAGGAATATACTGACTGGTATTATGCAGTGCTACTCACGAACCTATCTACTCGCAGGAAAGACACTCAAATGAACAGGCAATGATTAAGAAGCTCTAATACTATCTCTCACACAACACTCTCTCTATTTTCCCTATCTCTCACTCTCTCACCTTCACATACATATATACATACTGTTCTCTACCAAGCCCAGCCTATTGCCCCCATCATCTTACATCAGCCCTCCAAGATTTCCGTCTCTTCCTCATTCACAGCACATTCCCTCCTGGGTTACTCCACAGCTTTTCTTTTAAATATCTTACTACCTGTCCTTACAAATCTAGGCTACTTTCAGATCTTTCTTTCCCTTATTGGTTTTCCCAATCTCACTTACCATCCTTTCCCCTGTTTCCCAATGCAGGATGCTTTCACAGCCTTCACACCCTGGTTTTTCTCTTCCTCCTGCCTATCTGGTACTCTTCAGTAGCTCTTTGACCCCACTCTCTGCTTCTTTTTCTCTCATTATCTGCTCCTTTCTTTCTTCCTCTAACCAACCCCCACAAATACCCATACTTCAGTTTCTTTCAATGACTCTCTGCTCTATTGCTCCTTTCCTGTCCCCTTTCCCATACATCAGTCCATATTTGCCTCTTATAATGTTAGCCCTAGAATCCATCCCTTGCACAATCCACCCTATCACCTTTCAACTCTATTACTCCCTTTTTCTCTGTAACCCCTGTCACTATCCCTTTTCCTCTCCCTTGTTCCCTGCTATACTCTTCCATTCTCTCCTCTTATTTGCTGCCCTTCATCACCTACTTTCTCTTATTCAATCTCTCTTATAGGGGCCACTTTAGGACCTTCACATTGCAAGTTACAAGGCAGTCATCACCAGTGCTAGCGAGTGTCAGGAAAAAACAACCTCTATACTCTGTAAATTAGTTGACTTCATGAAGGGTATCTGGCTATAAAAAAACTATACCAATAGTATTGGTGCATTATGCAACCTTCCATTTTGTCCAATTCTCTCAAACCATTAAGCACATGCCAGCATAGAAACCATATATTACATGATAAGGATGATGATGTATATGAGTGTGTGTATGACAGGCTTCTACACATTTTCCATAAACTTAATTCAACTCACAAGGTAATGGTGAAACTTAGACTATGGTAAGATATTTGCCTAGATTCCATACAGTAAATTCAAGCACAGAACTACACAGCAGTTTGTGAATCAAACATCTAATGGACAGGGTCATGCCTCTTCCCAGATGTTCTGTAACAGCCAATGAAATCAGTTTGTCAAATATTGTAACAATTGATTATAAGAGCCCAAGAGGAAGCCTTTTAACAGTGGCTTGAATTTCTAGAAACAGCAGCCAAATCTTTCTCAAGTTTTATTTTACCATCTTTTTTCTTTCATTATTTTAAAAATGGCCTACTAGACAATGTAGTCTTAGATATCAAAAAACCCAGCAAGAATTTCTTCAAACATTGAGCTGCTCTGTGCTGGATAATTTGATCTGGAGCTAAACAAAATGAAAAGATAGTTTTATTTACAGAAAGAATTATTGCTTTAATTGGTTGCAAAGTTCATTAGTTTGGAGATGTTCATAAACTTTGTGAAGAGAAATCTGATGACTTAGGACCACTTAAAACTGTTCTTAGTCTAAAAGAAAAGTTATTTTTCATCCTGACATCTAAAAGAAGTCATTCCCAAAATATTACATTCATTTTCTCATCACAGAATTCAAATTCATGCAAGTGAATGATCCTCAATGTAGAATTTCTGCAGGCACAGACCACTATCAGTTTCTTTGAATTGTGAGTTTATTTTTAATATTCCTTTAGAATGAACAGAATGATTTTCATACGTTATATTGTTTCTCATTAACATAATGAGAAATTTATGAATTTATCTTTTATATTTATATCATATTTTTCTGAACAGTAAAATCATTGTCTATAATTTTCCAACAGGCCAAACCGGTTCACTGCATTTACAGTACCAAGAGTAACTTCGAAGTGTCCATGCAACTTAAGTGGAACAAATAGCACATGATATTTCAGCTTGAAAGCACTGGGGTTATCAGTTTTGGTGCTGATATTTATATCTTTTGTTAAATATATTAGTGAAGTATATATACACACCTACATGAGAGACTTTACACAATTTTGGTATAGCGAATTTCATGCATAAAATATTGGTCGATTCAGCCAACAGCAAGATCTAAACTAGGACTTCATGGTTGCAACATAAAATTCTTAAACATACGGCCAACTTTAATGTGTTCATTTAAACTTAAAGTATTCACTTAAGAAATTCATCTCATATACTAGGCCTGGTATAGATAGATTTGATACTTGACTGATTGTCAAAGATGTTATATTAGAAAATTATTGTTTACTATAATGGATTCTTTGTTCAAAATGGTATTTATTTCAGTTAAGAAGGAAGACAATGGACAAAACAACAAAAGGTTGACAGTTTAACAGAAACATTGAGATGCTGAAATTAGATTGACAATCAAAAAGCATTATGTTCTGAAGTTTAGCTTAATATTTCTGTTTCAAAGGAAGAAATATGAGGAAAAGATGGAGATTCAATAATAAAATATTTCCAGTGCAAAACTTGCATAATATATTACTAGTGTGCCTTTTAATGTTCTTTTGAAAGTGGTTTGCCACTCATATTACAATGTTTGTCTAATTCATTCAATATTTTGGTAAAATATCTTCAGTCAGTTTCTCTATGACGTAGACTCATACAATGCTACTTTGTACATTTCTCAACTCTCTTGTTGGATTGTCACAAAATTTAAACTATACAATTAAACTATACAATTCAAGCTGTTCAATTAAAATACTAATTTTCTTAACCTTTGATATTTTGCAATCAAATATCTTTGTTATGAAATAAAACAAAGAAAGTATAGAGAATACAAAACAGTGACTGAGCAAAGAAAGAGAATATAAATGAATCAACTATATAAACTTCATTAATCAGCAACCATCTTTCACTGATTTGATCTCAAGTATATATCTAATATTTTAGGTATTATTAGGTACAACCTAGCATCAAAAGGTTGAAACGCATTTCTGATTTTCAAAGAATGTAAGTTTCTATTAGGTTTTACAGTCCTTATATGTATTATAATATGTAACAAAATTGCCATAATGTTGTCATAATATTATGATGTTTATTCGACTCATTCTATATTTTGGCCAAAACCTGATCAGAAAGTTGTTCTGTGACACAGTTACATAGAGCACTTCTCTATAAATTTCTTTTCTCTTTAGCTAATGGATTGTCTCCAATTGAGCAAGTCATAGTAAATATTCCATCAAAGGATTTTGGTAATTTACTGTCCATGTGTCCATAAATCAATAAAGAGACTTTACATTGATATTCACAATACATGGTTTCCTAATTAGTGGTCCAACGTTGCTATTATAATATTTATAATGTACATTCCTTACTAATATTTTCTGGAACACTTCACTGCAGCTTAATAGAGAATTACCTGCATATTCCCAAACTAAAAATCCATAATTAATTTGTAGATGTAGATGGAAGAGAAATATTGTTATTTGTCATCATCCTCCTCACCACCACCACCACCATTACTGCTGCCACTACCACTATGAACCCCACCACCACCATTGCTGCTGCCACTACCACTATGAGCCCTACCACCATCATTGTTGCCATAATCATCACCATCCTTATATTATGTAGTTTCTTATACCTGCATCCTCAGTTATTTTTCCAAAAAGCTTAGTGTTTTATCATTCTGGGATCAATAAAATAAATACCAGTTGTATATTAAATTTGAATTAATAGACTACATCTCCTCTTCTGAGTTTATATCTTAACTTTGCTTTTACATGTTATATTGGAATATTTTCATATATTAGAAAATATAAGTTAGATATAATGATATAATGCAGTTAGGCTACAATTTGTGCAACACACAAATTAGTCTTGAAATTGCAGTTAAATACTTGTTTGTGACTGATTTAAATAGTGATTGCAATGGTTAGTAGTTGTTATCTATAGCTAAATATCCTGTTCTCTTTATTACTAACTCAAGCCAAGGGCTTGAGCAGCATCTTGTCTCTTACTGATTACAGTATAGTTTATAGTATTTGTGGGTATTGCGTTGATCATCTTCATGGACTCATTTCTTCAGGCGATATAATATTAATGGAAGTTTAACAGATGGTAACTGTTTATGTTATCATCCATTAACAGATGTTCAATGGATGATTGCACTAGTCAAAAGGGATAAACTCTGTTAAACATCCATTGATGTTATATCGCTTGAAGAAATGAGTCAGTGGAAATGTTCAACCCAATAACCATGGATACTACAGACTACACTGTAATCATCCCAGGAATACGGACTGTGATCTTAAGAGTCATGTGATTCATGTAAATGCACATAGCAATGCATTAAATGCTTATAAATTCCATCCAAAGATTATTGTTATAATTATTATTATTATATATTTATGTGTGTTTCGGAGTTGTTGATAGATAGACCGATATACATATATAGATATAGGTACATATATGCATACTCATATGTATGTGCATGTTTGTATATATATATATATGTGTGTGTGTGTCTGTTAATATTGTATGTTGTACATATATTTATAAAAACATAGGGCTGTCTTTATACAAATTACATTAGCTCTATTCCTATACAGTTTCATGATATATACATGCAAATATTACAAAGCTATGAAAAGTCAAATAAGTACCTTTTCAAAACTTCATAAAGGGAGAATTGTACAGTATATTGCCTAATATGTATTCATTCTGCAATGCTATTCACGTTTTGTGCTTTACTTATAGTACCTGATGCTGATAAACATTCTCCTCCTCATTGTCATCATTGTTACTACCACCACCACTGTCATCATTACTGTTGTCATCATCATCATTTCACATCCACATTCCTTGCTTGCATGGTTTGGATGGTTTGGTAGGACCCTATGGACCAGAGTACGGTGTTGAACTGCAGTGTTGGTTTTGGCATGATTTCTTCAGTTTGGTGCACTTCTCAATGCCAAAGTCTTTGACAGGTCCTTCACGTGATTTGATGGTCACTAACGAAACTAGGTATAAATGGAAGGTTTTATGGGATATTCAGGCAATGTACAAAGAGGCAATCAGCAAAGTAAAAATCAGAATTGAGTTCAAAAATGAATTTAGTGAGCAGGAAACGGTACATCATAGCTCAGTTCTCAAACCTGCCAAATTTACTAGTCTTCCAAATGATAGCAGGAATTTAAGATACTCCTGTATACTGACAAATTGGCTCTTAATAGCAGAATCAGCCAAAGAATTCAAACTTGAGTCCCAGACAGGGAAACAAAATCCAGAATTGAAGTGCCATAAAGTATACTTAGTAAAAAGAATTGTTTATTAAGTAGGAAGGGAACACGATGCTTATAGAATCAGGAAAATGGTTTTTCTTCACCTGCAGAAAATCAATCAGTAGAAATTGTTTAAGGTGTACCCAGTGTAATCAGTGTATTGGCTAAAAAAGAAAATAAATTTCAGATACAGCAGGTGCATTGGGGAAATAAGCACTAAAACTGCTCAGGAAATAGATTTTCTCAAAAGCCGAGAAAGCCTAGAAGGCTCTCTAAATGTAGTTAAAAGCTTTTGCTACCTTGGTGACCTGATTATATTGGGGCAGTGGGGTGTCGATGCTTCGAAAAAGAATGAGTTGAGCATATTGCATGCTGTTTGTATGTAAAATGCACTGCTACATAACAATAAAACATTGGTTTTGAGTGTAGAAAACAAGCAGATGGGATAAGCAAATGTCACTGGATATGCCATGATAAATAAGTATAAATGAACTGAGAGACAAACTGATTATAAGAGGAATCAATTATTGTGTGCAACAGACTGCACTGGGATGGGTAAATGATGTGAATGGAGGATGACAGTAAAGGTGGTGTAGTAGAATTGCTTAAAGGAGTACAATTAGTATAAACCTTTTCTAAGAGACATTAAAACTAATTTTACTATTTATTTTTGACAATGCTGCATGTCTACTTCTTTTAGATTGTTTTTTTTTTTGGGAGGGGGGGGGCGGTTTCCTTTTGTTTTAACATGATACTTTTGTGCTGTGTGTACAGGAGATAAAGTGTAAAAACCAAAAAACAGTTGACCTGAATACCTTTGCTAAGTAAGAATTTTTCTAAACCTAAAATACTCCAACAGAGTACATTTCAAACTAAAGATAGTGGGAGCACTGAAAATTGACTAATGTCTTGATATTCTTTTAAATTAGATTCAGTTTATAGCCTTTGAAGAAACTAACTTAATCATGTGATGAACATAAGTACAACAAAGGAAAATATCATAAACAATTATTTCATTCTTTACAATTCAGCTAAACTGAAATAACTTCTAAGAACTACTTATCAGCATCTTTGAGTTATAAGTAATTATATCATCATATTTTTGATCTATTATGCCAAAGTGTATAACTTCTGTGAATGAATGTTACATCAAAGTATCAAAATTTTTAATGAATTTTGAAATTTTGATTTCATTTCTCTTATTTATTTACTTATACTGGTGTTATATTTTGTCTTGCAGGCTTATATCCTTCTTTGAATCTGTGTCTGTGTTTTGCCATCAACTACAATAGATACAAAAATTATATGTTGAATGTGAAGTTTATAGTCATGGTCTTCAATTCACCACCAATGTGGTATCACCGTTAACCTAAATATGAGGGCCAGATAAGGAAGAAAGGTAGAGGAGTTTGAAAAACTAAAAGAAACTGCTAAGTCCATATTACTGTTGGCTGTGGTTTCATAAGGTATTATACTGGCAGATCAGGCACCCAGACTTGACCAATGTACTGATCATGTAGTACATATTAATAGCAGCTGGAGGATATTTAAATATAAGAGTGTCTGGAATAAGTGAACTTATGTGAAGAATAACCTCCAGTTGAGATTGGAGATCACACATTTGTTGAATACAGCAATGTGTATCTCTCACTTTTATCATTGCATTGGGGGTGGGGCTGGTAGAAAAAAGAAAACTAACTCTAAGTCAACTAATTCAATTACCTGAAAGGGAAGTTATTAACTATCAGATCAGCCATTTTTTTAAAAGTCAACTGATTTTCAATCCCTTGTGAGCTTCTCTAGCATGGCTGGGGAATCGTTAGAGGAGTTTAAGAAATCAAAATTGTCGTTATAATCAAGATAAGTGATCTTTGTATCATAGCCAAGATGGTGACAAAAGCTCACAAAGCTGTCGGCAAAGCTATAAACAACAATCATCATTCACTAGTTTACAATTTAACAAGAATGTGCACTTTAAGTCAGTCAGCTTTTTCAGTGAGAAGAGAATACCTACATGTTAGTTCGACAAAATTAAGTCCAAAGAACGAGATTATGGTCATGTAATAGTGCTAACAATAATAAAAATAATAATATTTGTTCTTAGTAAATTTTTTCATATAAAATCAAAGTTAAATTAGATTACAACTGATCATGCCTATCTTGTGGAAAGAAAACAGATTTGAGATTTGAATCATCATCATCCTCATCCTCATCATCATCTCCATCTTCATCATCATTTTTAATGAGATGAGATGAGATGGATGATTCAATAGAAAAAAATTACATAAACAGGTTATCACTGACAAAAAAAAAAAAAAAATGAGCCTCAAAGGAAATTTCTGTATGTAAAAATTAATAACACAAATGTAAAGTTACAATTGGATATGGACAGCAATATCTCGATAAGTAACACAGATACATGGAAAAAAATTGAGTGATCTAGATTAAAAGAAACTTTGAAATTTGCCTGTGGTGTTTCAGGAAAAAAAATTACATTCTAAGGGTGAATTGTCAAATGACATTACATTTCATGGAAAAACCTTAAAAGCCAAAGTTCTTGTGTTGGATAATACAAATTTATTTGGAACAGACTGGATGGAATTATTTAACTTATGAGACCTCCCCATAAATAATTTCTGTAAAGATGTGAATGGTTTTTCTGCCAGCACAAATAAATCATCAGATGAATTGATAAAAAAAAAAGATTTTTCCTCAAGTTCTGTCTGATTAGGTCTATGTACCAAAATGAAGGCAATGCTTCAAATAAAAAAAAAAAAAAAACGCCATACCTATATTTAAACCAAGATAGAACAGATAAACTTAGAGTTAGAGAGACTGGAAAAATATTGGACTTATCTAAAAAGTAGGATATAGTCAGTGGGCAGCACCAATGTGGATGTTAAGAAAAAGAATTATAAAATTAGGGTGTGTGTTGATTTTCCATTTGTTTAAATGAATATCTTAAAACATTCTGCTATCTGTTACCTACTTCAGAGGACATTTTTGTGAAATTAAGTGGTGGCAAGACATTTTCTAAATTGGATCTCTCTGACACGTACCTACAAATTGGAGTAGACAATTAATACTCTAAATACTTAACGATTAACACACATAATGGACTGTATAGATACAAGTTACCATTTGGCTTATAAGTTGCACTGGCAATTTTTCAACAGATTATGGATGCAATGTTAATGGACTGTGAATTCATAATTCCATATCTGGATAATATATACTCATTAAAGTGAATCCAGGGACCAACATGTAGAGTATGTAAAATGTGTATTTGAGAATGAAGTTGTTAATGAGAAGTTATGAATATTGACCAACAATGGACCATGACATTGAAGAACTAGTGAAGATATTCAGATTGTGTGCCTTAGCTACAAAAGCACTTACAACTAAATGGCAACTGTGGCCAAAAACATATTCCATGGCTCAGACTGCATGTTGATTATGCAGGTCCACTTAAGAGTTCATATTACCTTGTGGTAGACAGTTTCTCAAAGTAGCCTGAAATGTATAAATGTAAAAAGCTGACATCTGTGGTTATAAGTTTTTTACACAAATTGTTCACCAGATATGGTATTCTTGATACCATATATATATATATATATGATGGACTTCTTTCAGTTTCCATCTACCAAATTCACTCACAAGGCTTTGGTCGGCCCAAGGCTAAAGTAGAACACACCTTCCCAAGGTCCCACGCAGTGAGACACAATCCAGAATCATGTAGTTGGGAAGAAAGCTTCTTATTTCTTTACTGCCCACAAAGGGCTACACACAGAGGGGACAAACAAGGACAAAGGGATTAAGTCGATTATATCGACCCCAGTGCCTAACTGGTACTTATTTAATCGACCCCGAAAGGACGAAAGGCAAAGTCGACCTCGGCAGAATTTGAACACAGAACGTAGCGGCAGACGAAATACTGCTAAGCATTTCACCCGGCGTGCTAACATTTCTGCCACATCTGCACCCATCTATATATTCATATATGTGTCCCAGATACAACGTTTTGAGAATGTTTCAATAGTAAATGCAAGATCTGAACTGGTTCAAATACTGATACTAACTGAAAAATGCAAATAAATCATTACCTACATGCGTACCTTTTCAAGCTCCTCATCAATAACTGTAAAATATGACAAGTTTGTCTGTCATACCTAGTATAAGGTGTCTATCAGATGCAATATAATATATATATATATATATATATATATATATATTTCACTTATGCATTCTGAGACTAAAAACCTGGTGTACAACTCAATGTACTTATGTTTCAGAAGTAAGCATTATTTGAGAACAGAGCAGTTGTAAGAAAAGAAAATAACAAAGAAATAAACAATTATCATATGAACTTTATTAGCTTACAACTGTTTTTGTTATAAGGAATCCCTAAGTAATAGCTTCACAGCCTTGAATATCAAGTACTGATGATATATATTCAATATCATCTGGGTAATAACCCCATAAAGGGCATTTAAAAGCTCCTATACTGTTATCGGCTATCATATGTCTACATACAACAAGGTTTTAAAAAAATATAATTTTCAAAATGATATGGATATTTTTGCTATCTCAAAAATGTTACTTAAAATAAGTATATAACCTTTGATAACAAGTTGGGATTGTTGTTTACATGTGTGATATAATGGTTACAATAATTTGAAAATGCCGAGTATAATCCTGTAATAATTATAATGATTTGAAAATGCCAATGATAATCAAAGGATGGTTATGAGTTATTCGCTAGAAAGTGCAGTCAAAATTTTCTCGTACGATGACACATATGGTTAAATAAATACATGCTGGTAGGAAACAAAAAATTAGAAAAATATTAATTTAACTTAGCTATAAAAAAAAAGACATGAATTACCAATAGTTATAGGTAGGTAAGTATATGTATGTATATATGGGTAGGTATGTATGTGAGTTTTCCAGACATATAGGTGTATAAATAGGATGCCCGTGGAGTTAGAAAACAAAAGTAGAAGTAAATACATAAAATATATAGAAAAGAAAGTGTGTGTGTGTATGTGTCTAGATAAATAAAAGTATATATATATATATACGTCTGTATTAGTGTGTGTATATGTATGTGTGTGTGTGTATGTATGTGTGTTGGGGCGAGTGTTTGTGTGCATATGAAGGGGTGCAAGCAAATAAATGTCTGTGTAAGATAAGAATCTTATTGAATATCAAAAGGTTTTTTTACTCAAAACAAGAATAAATGAAATTAAGTTTTGAAGTGAACAGAAAGACAAGTAGACATAATGCTAGGAGTGTTGACAAAGGGTTATTTGAAGGAAAACTATTACTGACTATAAAGATAAACAATGTTTCTAGTCCGTATCTTGAGACAAAAAGTGAATGCTTAAAGTAAAAGGAAAAACATGATGCTAATTTTGATAAAGATTTCTACATTTATTTGTTTTATGCTTCCATTAATGAAGTTTTGGTCTATTTGTAATTGGTATTTTCATTTTACTACATGTATATATATATATGTGTGTATGTAACTACATATGGACTGTTGACGATTATTTCCCTTCTTCCTTTTCTTTTGGACTTTCCTATGTCTCCTATTTTCAAACAAGAGCTTTGCTTCAAACGTAAAACATCACTCTTTCTTTCCTTCTCTGAATGTCTTATTAATACTTTGCATATACCAGTATTGATTTTTTTTCTTTTTCCTTCATTTTTAATTAACTATATATATATATATGTGTGTGTAACATATGGTATTTTCTCCACAGACTGGAAAAATGATGAACAACCTTAATTGATTTGTGAACCTTATTGGGTTCACATCAGAGGTGTCCACATCATTCTGACAGTCTCTACAGAAACAAGCAGCCACTGTTTATATACACAACAAATGAGGCAATTACTCTATGAAGGAGTTCCTAATTTGCATATGAACTTCAAGCTTGCTTGCTTGCAATGTTACACAGCTTAACTGGCGCATAATGGGAAAATATTATGAATTAAGGTTTTCAGGAAATGTGAATACAAACGGAATAAAACAAATTTCGTGTAAACTGGATAAATGGCTCTTGAGATATTTGGGGTTTGGTGGGTATGAATACCCAAAACGGTGCATATAGGGAAAATACTCCGAAAATAACTTAACCCTAAAAGGGAAGAATCACTAACCTTTCGATTAGACACATTGTGACTTTAATTTGCCAACAAAAAAATATGAGAAGTAGAGGAAAGCTATAACACTGAATTTAGAAAGTATATTGCAAAGGCATAGAAGAGATACCTTGACGACTGCTTCATTAATCTGGACAGAATTTCTAAATACTCTGGAAGAGTTCAATATCCTCCTGAACAACCTACATCCATCTCTCCAATTTACAAAGGAGATGAGTAGTACCAAATTACCATTCCTAGGTATAAAGATAATTAAAAAGGACTCTACCATTACCACAGATATACACTATAAACACACAGACACATATCAATACCTGAATTTTAAGTTGTGCCATCCACCACATACAAAACACAACATCTGCCTAGCCAGAAGAATTTGTACCATTGTAGAAGATGCGAATATCAGGAACAAACATCTAATACAACTAAGAGAATTTTTGCTCAAATAAAAATATTGGTCTCTCATTATAGAAAATAGCATACAGCAGGCTATAAAAATAACCATTAAACAACTTAAGACAGCCCAAAGAAGAGGAAAACAAAAACAAGTCATACCATTTATAGTGATACACAACCCACGTCACCAGAATATCTTCAACATTGCCAAAGCAAACCTACCAATCATTGCTCAAACATTATGAATTAAAAGATATAATCATGGATCATGCTATGGTTTTTACTAAAAGATAGCCTAAAAACTTGAAAAAATTATTAACAAAGGCAAAGTTTGAACTTAGCAATAAAGATAAATCATTCACTGTATCTAAATGCAATGATAACCAATCTGCCACATGCCAATTAATACATACCAGCCAATATATGAACACAAAACCAGAAAAACATTCACAAAGCACAAATATGAACTGTAAAAGCAGAAATTTGATTTACTGCATCAAATGCCCGAATTGTGAAGAACTATATGTGTGTCAGACTCGAAATGCGCTATAACAACATTCACGTGTGTACTGAGAGCAAATTAGAGACCCAGATGTTCATCAGACACCTTTGAGTAACCATCTAGCAACATGTGATTAGAAAATATTTATAATATTTCTATATTTCCATTCTACAAACTACACAGTCCAAGTGAAATCAAGAGAAAAATCAGAGAAAAGAACTTTATTGATCAATTCCAACCCAAACTAAATAAACAATAATAATAATAATATGTAGAGGTACTATTTCTACTGCTACAACAACTATCACTAACAACAATACTAAAGGTTCTCATGATAATGATAGCAGGAAAATACCCACTAAGTCAAAAGAAAAGTCAGTAAAAATAATCTTTTTTCAGGGTTTAAAGTTCTATTACCACAGCTACCCCTACCATCACCACCACCACCAACGACAACAATAATAAAAGTGATGATAATGGTAATGATGATAATTAAAATGTAAAAATCCCTGGGAAATGTTGTTTACAATATTCCTAAAAATAGCCAAACACTTACTGCTTCAGCCAGGGTCAAAATACATGTTCAACAAACCATGACACCTAAATCAAACACCAATCAACTTATGTAATTTAGTGAAGCCACACACTGATTGGTCAGAATACAGTTTGCAAAACTTAACATTCTGAAGCCTATACGAATGTATTTAAGGCACACATTTTAGCCATCTCACTAAAGTTGTAAATTGTAAAACGCAACTGTCACCACAACTATATGAACTTGAATATTGCATAGTTTAATGCATGAAAGTACTAGTTCAATCAAAATGGACGTTTAATATTCTATTATTTCATTATATTATATTATATTATTATAAGATTGTAACTAAAACGTGAAAATCAGACAAATTTGGAAATACCTCAACTATCGTGGGTGTTACATTCCAAACTCATCCCCTGCAGTAGGTAAAAATCCACCAAGTAGAAACAGTAATGTACTGTATATTTTTTTTAATTATTTTAATAATTTGTATATATTTATTTTATTGTAAATGCAACACAACACCATGTAGGAATCGACGTAAGCTTAAATAATAAACCACGATAAGTGAACCTCAATATGGTGAGAGATTACTGTAGTCAGTTCATCTAAACAAACTATTTAAAAACAAAAAACGAACTTGAGGATGTGCACAAGAAACATATTAGCTTGACACTCAGTGAAAGGAGAGAGTTTGATGTTATGAGCATAGCTCTTCATTGGAAAAGAGAAAGGGAAAAGTCCAAGGATGGAGAAAAAATTGCCAATGGCATGTGTAATTATATTGCTATGTATCTAGTGATTTGTTGTGTATGGGCAGAACAATGCAAGAAGGTACAAAATAAACTACAAAAGGAAAATAAAAGAAAACAAAACAAAATTGTAGTTTTATCTTATATTCTATATAACTGCTTCTTCAGGACATTTGTGGAAGTGAAGGATGGAAAAGTCATTTCTCAGACAGGATTGGGGGAAGGAAGAAGGTGACGTGCATAGGCTGGTGTGTTGCTATAGATACTAGTTTGCTTCATGTAGTTCCTTCTTGCTGTTAATGGCTGGTCTCAGTTTGTTGATAAAGAGGGCTTCCATAATTCTGACACTGGTTCTATCGTGTTGAGTGACCATGATGGATACCTTGAAATGCTGGGTCTTGCTCTTTTGTAGGTTTTTTTTTAATCGAAGTGTCTTTGCACTTGATTTGAACATGCAGTTTCTGGTGATGCTCCCAACGTAGGATGTCCCACATTTGCTGCAAACTACTTCAGACTACTTCTTAATATAGAAAGTAAATGTAGGGCATCTTACATTGAGGGTACCTCTAGAAAATGACACATTCAAATAAAAAAGCATATGTTCACAGACACTTCAATACACCTACAGAAGAGCCAGATCCAGGATTTCAAGGTATCCATCAGGGCTACTCAATACAATAAAGGGCAATCTCAAAATCATGGAGGTCATCCTTATCAACAAATTGAAACCAGCCATTAACAGCAAGAGGAAACTACATGAAACACGCTGGTTACTATAGCAGCACCAGTTTGCACATGTCACCTTCCTCCTTCCTCCTCCACATATCTGAGCAATGACTTTTCTATCCATCACGTACCTTTCCAAATATCCTGATGAAGGGGTTATATTCTTGAAATATAAGGTAAAATTACAACTTTGTCTTGTTTTGTTTTTCTTTTGTAGTTTACTTTGTACTTTCTTGCATTGTTCTCTGCAGAGAAAATGATAGTTTGTAAGTAAATACTTTTAAAGAATTTTTGACTGAATGATATGGTAGTTTAAATATACTACACAGATTGAGAGAATCTGGCTTCCAAATACCAAAATCCTTGCCATGGATTGTGATTAAGAGAGTTTGAGGGCAAATCTGCTTAAGATATCTTTCTGGGAGAAAGAAAACTAGAACCCTTAAGGCAATGGTAAAAGCAATTACAAAGAGTTCCAATTAGTTAGGGTCAAAGAGAAATGGAAGTGAACTTTAGAAAGCATAATTTATCCTGCAATCAACAGGCATCTCAGGTAGACCTCATTACAACATTTCAGGTACATTGGCTCAAGTGTATCTTAACCAACAAGGAGAGGGCAATAGAGACAGTTGCACAGTGGCAGCAGAGGAGTCTCCAGGAGTTATGATCTAGATGCAGCCCAGCTTCCTTGGAGTGTAAAAGGGGCTGAAACACTTGCATGATGGAAGGGGTCTTCTTCTCTGAAGACTTTCTGCTATTTTGCTCTCCCTGGAGTTTTTTTTGCCAACTGTCAAGAAATAGCATATGTTGCTTACACCATCTATTATAATGGTTTCTGTTATTATGTAAGGTATTTTCTATATGTCGATTTATCAGAATTTAAAATTTAACTACATTTTATGACATTTTATTTTCTTTCAGCCCTTCACCATTTTGCATTGTGTTTTTCATGATTGTTTAACTGAATTATGGTGAAGCTTAAATAATGCAGCAGTTTTGATTCTCCAATTAGACTATTTCTCTCAGATAACGTGCACTAAAAAGTTTGTTTATTACCATTCAAAAACTATATGATGTGTGTGTGTGTGCATGTATCATAAGGCAATTAAAAACATGAAAACTGGGAAAGCCCTGGATCTATCCAGAATCACAGCTGAGATGCGCAAAATATCCAGTTAGGTGGGATATGGGCTGGCCACCTGCATAGTTAATCAGGTCATTCAGCAAGGCATAATACCCAATGACTGGCATAGCAGCATAATTGTTAGGTGATGTTTCAGATAAAGAGTAATTATAGAGGCATCAAACTCTTAGACTAGATGATGAAAATTATAGCCCATTTAATTAGGGGCAGAATTAGGCAAGACGAAGTGTAATTCAGTTTTGTCTGGGGAAGAAACACTACTGGCATTATTTTCATAGTCAGGCAACTGCAAGAGAAGTACTTAGTTAAGAATAGACCATTATACCTGGCATTCATTCATCTAGGGAAAGCCTTTGATAAAGTGCCCTACTGTGTAATATGGTGGGCTGCGAGTAGATGTAATCGCCTTACCTTGGTTTTCCTTTCGTCTGTCTTGCGGTATCCAATCCTTGAAGCTTGCCCCGACCCGAAGAACACTAGGAATAGCAGCTGCTTCTCCCAAACCTAGACCGTCGCTTAGCACGTCCTCTCCTGACCACGACCCCGTTCAAAAAGGGCACAAATCCCGATCGAGGCTCCCTCTGCCCTTCTTCCTCTTCTGGTCAACTCACCCTTCCGGTTAGCTCCCCAGTCACTGACGTCATACCACACGCCACCCTGATCTTAAAGATCATGTTCACCCCTACTCCAATTCGAAGTCCGCCATCCAACCGGGCGGGCGCCTTACACATCGAAATCTTCTCAAGCCAGGTGCCTCGTTTCCATCGCGCTCGTCATCCGACGAAGTGGCTATCCTGTGCAGGTCCAGCACGTGATGCGGCATTCCATCCACAGATACATTGTTTCTGGAATTGACCACTGTCACTGTTCCCCTGCCCCATTGTGATGTGCAGCGTGCCTTCGGCGGCTTGACCCAAACGTCCTCCCCTACTTTCACACTGGCGGGCCCCTTCTCTTCCTCGCAGAACTCCGGCGTCTTACTGGGATGCCTCCATTCATACTTGAACACTGCTCTGTGCGGCACAGACTCTTCCGCTTGTCCGGATCGGGGAGACATGCTATACCAGTAGATCGCTTCCAGGGGCGAAATGTGCCTCCTTTCAGCCATGGCCTTGATCATCCGATGGTGCCTCTCAATGATTCCGTTGCCGCTCGGCCTATACGCCGCTCTAAATAATTATCGCACCTTCCACTGGTCAAGCATCTCTCCCAACGCTTCCGAATGAAACACCGCCCCGTTGTCCAAAGTTGCATTGAAAGACAACCTGTAGCCAACAAATTGAAAAAGGAGAGCTTTAGAAGAATGTGGAACAATGAATTTTGGATATTCACTGGAAATGGATTATGGTTATGAAGCCGACACGCACTTAGATAACCGTGACTAGTATTACGCTACTGTTGCTCCGACCTTAGCAAATATGCCTAGCAATGCATCTTTTGACCAATACAGTGACCATTCACTTGCTTCTTCACACTTATCACGCCAAAATAGCTTGTGGTGTATGCGTGCGAGTAGATGTAATCGCCTTACCTCTGTTTTCCTTTCTTCTGTCTTGCGGTATCCAATCCTCGAAGCTTGCCCCGACCCGAAGAACACTAGGAATGGCAGCTGCTTCTCCCAAGCCTAGACCGTCGCTTAGCACGTCCTCTCCTGACCACGACCCCGTTCGAAAAGGGCACAAAGCCTGATCGAGGCTCCCTCTGCCCGTCTTCCTCTTTTGGTCAACTCGCCCTTCCGGTCAGCTCCCCAGTCACTGACGTCATACCACAGAAACACTACTGGCGTTATTTTCATAGTCAGGCAACTGCAAGAGAAGTACTTAGTTAAGAATAGACCATTATACCTGGCATTCATTCATCTAGGGAAAGCTTTTGATAAAGTGCCCTACTGTGTGATATGGTGGGCTCTGAGGAGGATAGGGACAAATGAATGGCTGGTGAAAGTTGTACAGGTCATGTACAAAGATGCTGTCAGTAAGATGAGAGTTAACCATGAGTACAATGAAGAATTTGGTGTAAAAGTAAGGGTTCATCAAGGCTCAGTCCTTAGTCCCCACCCCTTAATCATTATCTTCCTGGCTATAGTAGAAGAATTCAAGACTGGCGGCAGCCCCTGGGAACTACTATATGCTCTCTTAGCAGATTCCATATCAGAACTAGATGAGAAATTCCAGGCGTGAAAGCAACACTTGGAATTTAAGGGCTTTAAGGTTAATTTAGCAAAGACTAAGGTCCTAGTAAGCCAAAAATGTGACAGGATCCTACCTCACTCAGGTAGGTGACCCAGTTCAATTTATAGGAAAAGTGTAGGCAGGAACTCTATATAGTGTACCCAGTGTAAGCTATGGACACACAAAAGGTGTAATGGATTAATAGGATGGTTATCAGAGAAGATAGTTTCCGTATGTGGAAGATGCCCAGGATTCATAAATAGAGACTCAGGAAAATGATTCTCTCAAATGCTCTGGTAGGTCATTAGAAGTAGTCGATAATTTTTGCTACCTAGAGGACCAAATCAATAGTGGGGAAGGATGTATGGAGAATGTAATAGCTAGAATAAGAATAGGATTGAGGAAATTCAGAGAGCTGTTACCTCTGTTGACCATGATAGGGTTCTCTCTCCAAGTGAAAAGAAGATTGTATGATGCATGTATACAGACAGCAATTCTACATGGTAGTGAGACATGGACCCTGCATACAGAGAACATGTACAGGTTAGAAAGGAATGAGGTGAGTATGTTTTGCTGGATGTGTAATGTAAGTGTACATGTTTGATAGAGTGCTAGTGTTTTTTAGAAAGTTATGCATAAGAAAAATTGGTTGTTGTGTGCAAGAGAGAAGACAGCACTGGTTTGTTCATGTAATGTTGATGGATGCTGACAGTTCCATAAAGAAGTGCTGATCTTTTAAAGTATATGGAATACATGAAAATAGGAGACCCAGAAAGACATTGGATGAAGTATTGAAGAACGATCTCAGGACACTAAACCTTTCAGGTGCAATGAGAAAGGACTGAGATGCCTAGTACCTTGCTGTAATCAAGAAGCCTGTATTCCATAACAGAAGTGTTAAAACTGGTCCTTTTCATGGTGTAAAGCACTCGTGGGGTACCATGTAAAAACACCTGTGTGGTGCCACATAACAGTGTCTGTGCGGTACCTCATAAAAGTGCCCATGTGGTGCCATGTAAAAGCATCCGTGCAGTGCCATGTGAAAGTGCCTGTGCAACATATATATATATATATATATACATATGAGGAGGTATCCAAAAGAAACTGGAATTTTGCAATATTATTTTATTCACTTAGTTTTAAATGTTTACACTTTTATTGCCTTCAAAGTATTCTTCATTTCAATCAATGCATTGGTCTAGTTGCATTTTCCACTGTTGGGAGCAGTCCTGGAACTCTTGCGGGGTGATGCCTTTAATGCCTCCATGGTTTTTCTTCACCTTTTCCACATCTGCAAATTTCGTAGCACCACCTTTCGTCCCCAGGAATGACCTTGGAAAGAGGTCCGAATCAACCTCCAACTGTTCTTTCAGTTCATGACATTCAGTCAGTCATGACTGCTTTTGATCTTTTGTGAGCATGCGAGGCACAAATTTTGCTGGAACACTCTTTATTCGCAATTCCACACTCTAAATTCGTTGGCAGGAGTTCTAGGACACACCACTCCTATCAACTTGATCGTCAAGTTTTTGATGATGGTCTTCCAAGATCAGTTCATGAATTTTAATGATGTTTGCATTTGTTTGGGTGGTCGATGGTTGCCCTGAACGAGGTTGGTCTTCAAGCAGCAATTGACTATATCCAAAGCGTGAAAACCATTTCATAAACTTGTGTTTTGCTCATGGCAGTGTCCTTGTAAGCTGTTTGAAGCATGACAACTGTTTTGACTGCCGTTTTCTCCAGCTGAAAACAGAACTTCATGGACGCATGCTGTTCCTTCATTTCAGCCAAAACAAAAATTGATGAACAAGGGAAAAGCATTTCAAAATAAACATGCACCACGTGACAGTACGACTCCACACGATGCCACCAGTTGTCAGACTAATGCCTGAGGGTTGCATCAAACGGCTTCTAGTTGTGGAAGCCTGAACTACAACGAGCATATCCCACAGAGGACGGTTTTGGTTACTTTTGTGTACCTTCTCGTACAGATTGATAGAACATCAGTTTTTCAGAACATCTAGTTCTAGGGCCTTTCCTGATTACTGATTTCTTCAAATCAAGAGTAACTGCCTTGGTCAACATACTCTGAAGTTGACTAGTATTAAATAAAGGTACTTGTATAGTAATATAAATGCTACCATTTTATTAATGTTGCATTGTACAAAGTACCAGTTAACTAGCCAGGCAGCTGTAGAAATTTGAAGTTTCTGTTCATTAATTAATGTAGATTGTAAGAGATTCAGAACCATCAGTGTCTAGAAAGTAGGTGTTGAACCTTGCATATTCAATATCTATTTGTTTCAAGAGTGATGACTGGGCAGAATCGCTGGAATGGCAGACTAAATGCTTTGTGGTATTTAATTACGATGCTTTACATTCTCAGTTCGAATTCTACTGAAGTCAGCTTTGTTTTTTTATCTTTCTAGAGTCAATAAAATAAATAGTAATCAAGTACTGAGGTGGATATAAGTAACTTAGCAGTTCCACTACAAAACACCTAAATCAGTATAAAGTTGCCAATCTTCAAGAAATGCTTTTCTAAATAAAATATCTCTAAATTGTACATTGACAACTCCACAGCAGCTTCTCAGTATGAAATGCGTGATATTATTTTATTTTGTTCAGTCATTCCAAGCAATTATTAAATTTGTGCATCAATGAAATGACCAAAGTGACTGTAGAAAATTACAATGTCTCTCGGTGCACCATTTCTTGTCAAAGGCAGAGAAAAGCAGGGTTAGTTGCGATGTGGAGTAAATCGAAAATTTCCTTTTTAGCAGAAACAAAGAACGTAGTGAAGAATCTTGGACAGCCTTTTATATTATTTTTCTACTATATTGGCATCAAGTAGGGCAAATGTTTTTTCAAATATATAAAAAGGTTTGACATACTTTTGCATCTAAAAGTAAAATTTTCACTTATTATAAATATTCAGTATATTGTCAGAAATAAATTAAGCAACAAATAATTTATTTCTTCTGCTTACTGTAGTCTACATTGCATCTGTTAAGATCATTACTGTTCAATGTACCACATGTAAATTAGCACGTATGCAAAGAAAGAAAATAGTTTTCTTTTATTTTATATTAGTTGATGGTATGAGTAAAGATCATTTGAAGCAAACATTTTAAGAAGAATATTTCAAACAAAATCATAAAATGTTTTGAGAAAACATTTTTGCAGGCTCTGACATCACAAACCAGATGATGATCAAATAGTCAGACATTGTATTTATTCTGCCATCTTTGTACAACAGTTAGAGAATAAGGTGTTGTTGGCAAAATCTTTGTTTTTGTTGATGTATTGGTCTATAAGCTAGAGTAAATAGAAAGACATGGGTGTAAATTAATATACCTTATTTATATGTGACATACCAAAAAGACAATCATCAATCATACCTAGATGAAGTTACATGATACAATACAGCATTGGAATTCAAAACTGAAATGATAAATGATGCTAACATAATTCTTGAATTGTCTAATAGTTACTGGTATGTCCATTAACATGTTCCAACTTACCCTCACTGTGAGGTAAACAAGAACACTTAAACTTTGTTTGCAAAACTTATACCATTTTAAGAATATCTCTTAGCTTCTGCTAAATGTTTTGCTTAGCTTGTTGTGCACATGTATTTCTACAAAATAGATGATGATATCAGTTTTCCAGCATACCCATATTTAGAAAAAATGCATTTTGTAAAATGTGTTCCTGCTAGTATCGCCTTCTCTGATATAAGATTAATATTAATTTTCTTTAAACAAAACATAATTATTATTTCTGTTAAAAAGTAATTGCTGATTAGCCTAAAATTAATTATATGCATCTTTAATATGATAAATTATTAGAAAGAAAATTTAGAATTTGCTTCTTTATTTGAAGAAATCTTTATATCATTTAATATGGCTCTGACTGTATTGCTTTCAAGAAGGAAGCTTTGGCACCACTAGTGGTAGCCAAATGATGGTAATTTAAAAAATCTAAAGTATTTTCTACAAATTGTCATTGTTCTTTTTGTTTGTTTTTATACTTCTGGTGTAAAATTGGTGATAAAATATTATTAAGAAACTATTGTAAATTTTTGTGCCAAGGTTTTTAGTATCATGCTCCATCAATCTTCCTCAACAATGTAATTAATATTTTTAGGTATTCTTTAAAAACTGATATTTTATCATATATTTTGAAACCGAGACAAATTACATACCTTATAATGTGTTTTTGTCTTAGTATACACCATTATGAGTAAATCATAATGGTCAATTTACTCATAATCAACCATTATGAGTAAATATAAAACAGTTAAGTACACCAAAGTATTTCATCGTGTTTGATACATGCATAGCCTTGGTGTAGAGTGCATCTAATAATATATATCAAGTTTGCAGCAAAACAAAGTAATTAACTTAACAACCATTGCTATATCTGAATAGCTGTTGTTAACATCTGCTTAACATCATATATTTAGTATAAAGGCAATTAATAAATATGACCAAATCAATCCTTACTTCAAATGGAAGCATTCGATATACTTGTTAGAAACGTTTGCCGTTAGTAAAAACATTGTTTCCAAGAAAAACAGTAACATTTTGCAATGGAATAGTGAAATGTATGAATCTGAATAAGTTTGTATGCCTTAGGGAGCAGAAGTACCTGAAGTCATATTATTGACCATTTGGTATTTTTTAAAACCTGTTCTGTCATATATGATTACTGTTGAATATATTGCTTTGTCTATATTTATAATGCAATAATTTAAAGGATGAATGTATGCAACTTAATTTAACTCATTTCATGGCATGTTTAAGTGCTGTTTGACTTATTTATCCATGACTCAAGCACGATGGAGCCAATTTATGATCAAATGCATTCTAGCCATGACCATCATTCATTTCTAAGGGGCATGTCAGACTGCATTAGTTAATGTGTCCTTTCCTTGTTTAAGATAGAAGAGTATGATTTGAGGAAAAATTCTCTGCTATTTCTAACAATTCAAATGACTATGGCAATGTAGTTGTTGAATGTACTGGGTGCAGCATATTTATTTCCCCATTATTTAATCGTTGTAATTTAATCTTTATTCAAAATTAAATTGAAACATCCCTGTTTGTAAAATTAGTCGCAAATGTTGCGTAAACACTTCCTAACCTAACATTCTTTTGTTTTATTGATTACTTTTAATTGAATTTGATGACTAAAACAATATGTGAACAAATTGTAACTTTAAAAATGACTGGTATAAAAAATTATAAGCAAAAACAAAATGTGGCCATTTTGAATTGTAAATAAATGTAAAATATTGCAACATAAAAGGCACCCATGCCAGTGATGCCCATAAAACACCCAGTACTCTCTGTAAAGTGGTTGACATTGGAAGGGAATCCAGCCATAGAAACCAATCCAAAATAGATGACTGGTACATCTCTCTGGGTTACAAGTTCCATTCAAACTGTCTGGCTCATGCCCACATGGAAAATGGATGTTAAATGATAATGATCTAACAATCAATCTATAAACTTTCATTAACCAAAACCTAAACATTTTATGACAAAATGAATCAAGGGTAAATATATGCTGCACCCAGTATTACTTTAATTTGTTTAGTTGAAGTACTCTTATGTATCTCATGATCACCATCAGCTCTGTTTCAGGCAATTCTGTTACTACCAATCCACAATGTTGTATTTAAGAAACAGCCATTTTGTTGGTTGACCAGTGCTTTTGTAATGTATTATCTGTTCATTTAAAATACTTTCCAGTTATTGCTTATTCAAATTCATTTCATGTGATTAGAACAAGACAACTCTTCAGCTTCACACTCCGTTATCATCTTATATATAATGATAGCCTGTCGGTGGAATCACCTTCTGATGTACCTAACATCTCACAGCCTAATCCTATTTGGTCGGACAGAACGTTATCATGATCATGACTGCTTAACTAAATTCTTTCTCTATTTCTTTCTTTATTTTTCTATTTTCTGAGTAATGTTTACTGTGTTTTATTGTAATGTTTCTCAAAGACCAAAACCTTTGCCATTTCTTTGACAGTATTATTGAAGAGTTGTTACAAAACAAAACTAAGCATCTTATTTATTATAAATGAAGTTAATCTTGTTCATGTGTTAAATAAAAGTTACTTATCATTAGCTTAGGTAATGTAGTGTTTTAAATTGGTAACTGTTGCTTAGATAGCATGGTATCTTAAACTGTGGGTTACACTTTAGATTTGCATCTTAAGTTGAGAATAAGTGCTGTGGATACTAGATAAAGCGATACATTGACAGATACATGTGTGTCTGAGTGCATGTAATATTTATATATATATATAGTATCTGTGTGAGTGTGTATATACACACATTTATATGTATGTGGGTGTGTGTGGGTGTATGTAAGCATACACAAGTTCAATTCAGACATACAGTATATATTTTCTGTATGACTGTTGGACCAAATTCTTATCAGTGTTGTAGAAGAGACAATAAGAAAGTACAAGAGATATACAGAAAATTTTAAATTTTCATTTGTGTGTGCGTGTCCATTATTATCATTAGTTCAGTTGTAAATTAATATGTAATCAAATAAGTATTTTATCTTGGTTGAAAAGTTACATAACAGTGGCTGACATGAAATGGGTCTTCAACATAGAAAGCAGCTTTTCCTAGATAAAAAAAAAGCCATAATAATATGCAGTAATTTGTGAGTTGGTTGTACAGAAATATAAAATTTAAAACTGTACCATCTGCTATGTTAACTACTACTCAATATTGTTCCACTCTTTTTCTCATCATCATTGCCAAGTTCAAATTCTGCTATGGTTAACTTTGCCTTTTGTCCCTCTGAGGGATAACATAGCTAACTACGTAGCTGTGTGTGTGTGTATGTGTGTGTGAATGTGTGCGTGTGTGCATACAATTAAGAGTACAGGCCTGGTTATGTATGGTTAAGAAGTTTGCTTCATAACCATGGAGTTTCAGTTTTGGTCCCTCTGCACAGTGTACTGGGCAAATGTCTGTTAATACAGACCTGGTACAACAATCAATTTTCTTGTCAGTAAATTTGGTTATGACAGCTGTAGTAAACCTCTTGTGAGTGTATCATCATCATCATCATTATTTTAACGTTTGTTGTCCATGCTGGCATGGGTTGGATGGTATGTGCAGAGTTGGCAAGCTAGAGTGAGGCTCCGGTCTGATTTTGCACAGGTTCTATGGCTGGATGTCCTTCCTAATGCCAACCACTTTACAAACTGTGCTGGGTGCTTTAACAGCATGAGCGCTTTTACATGGCACCACCACGATTGTTTTTCACCACCAGAAGGATTAGCCTTAACACTTCTGCTGTGCAGTATGAGTCTTCTTGAGTACCAGGTATCATGGTCTTTTGTTATCTCACTTGAAAGGTATGTCTTCCTGAGGTTATTCTTCAGTACTACATCCCATGTTTTCCTGGGCCTCCCACTTTCATGTGTTCCATCTACTTTGAGAAATTGGCACTTCTTTTTGGAACTGTCAGCATTCATCTGCATCACGTACCAAACCAGTCATATCTTCTCTCTTGCATACAGCATCTAATTCCTCCTATGCCTAACTTCTTTCTCAAAACACTAGCGCTCTCTGTAACATGTACACTTACATTACACATTCAGCCTCTGCATGTCCACAGTATTCAGGGACCATGTCTCACTACCATGCAGAATTGCTGCCTATAAACATGCATCATACAATCTTCCTTTCACTTAGAGAGAGAAAACTGTCATAGCCAACAGAGGTAACAGTTCTCTGAATTTCCTCCATCCTGTTCTTCTTCTAGCTGTTACACTCACTGTGCATCTTCCCCCACTACCAGTTTGGTATAGCACATCCATTTGATCACTCTAAACAAATAATTTATGCCAGTTGTTCAGCAGGAAATTGCAGAACCATCTTGCTTGGTCTATGAGAGACTACCATACTTGTATATACATATATGTACCCTTTAGTGTTCAAACCGGCCGTAACCGGCCAAAATTAATTTCCCTTTATTTGTTCAAACCGGCCGTATCCGAAAGCTCTACAAAATCGCCAAAAAAATAAACAAATCACGTTATTGAATTCTCGTAGCTTTGAGATAATGCGAGAGGAAGCCTTTCCCGCCTTTATTCAAGTATAAATACTGTGAAATGTTTTTTGGATCTATTTTTAAACGAGGGCCACATTTTTCATTAATGTTTTACGTAGTGTTTTTGGTACCGAAAGACTTTCAAACTTCGTATACTTATCTATTTTGTGTTATAGAACAGAAAAATATTTTTGTATTCGAATTTATTTCATGTAAAAAATTGGGATCT
>NC_068992.1:33514366-33515046 GCF_001194135.2 Octopus bimaculoides | reverse complement strand
CTATCGGTGATAGGGTTAGGGTTAGGGTAAAACAGCAAATTTAAAAAGACAAAAGCAAATAAAACGAAGAAGAAGAAAAGAAAATGAAAAAAGCAAATAAAACGAAGCTATGGCTTAATCAGCCGAAGGGAGTAAATATAAACAACTGAATACTTGTCAGTGATTGGTTGAAATTATCGAAATAAGACAATTTTTTACATGAAATAAATTCGAATACAAAAATATTTTTCTGTTCTATAACACAAAATAGATAAGTATACGAAGTTTGAAAGTCTTTCGGTACCAAAAACACTACGTAAAACATTAATGAAAAATGTGGCCCCCGTTTTAAAAAAGATCCCTATTTTTATTTTTTATTTTTACCTGAAAGTTCCTTTGAAAATGTTGTGGAGGAAACTAAACAAATATGTTCGTGGAAGGATCGATCCACTATGGCAGCCAACTAATTCTGCGGAAATGAGAGCATTTTTCACAATCAATATTATGTTTGGTGTGAAACAGCTTCCTCGACTGTGGAACTATTGGAGTCCCGATGTAAGGTATGGTGATCCGTATATCTCAAGTATTATGTCGAAAACGAGATATTCGAAAATATCTCAGTATTTACATTCGACTGATTCTGAAAATGCCCCCAACAAAAACGACCCAAACTACGATCCCCTGTACAAAGTACGTCCTGT
>NC_068992.1:33512680-33514266 GCF_001194135.2 Octopus bimaculoides | reverse complement strand
AACGTCATGTACCCAGATATGCATCTATATATACATGTAGATGAAGGTACGTACATATATATGCATATACTCATATATTATTTATCTCACACGATCGTACGCACGCGTTACCCTTGCAAGTAAGTTTTGAACTTTTATTTTTCTGACGCGACTCTTTCTATCTTTGTATCTATCTCTCCCTCTCATTCTTCCTTCTACTGTTCTTTGCCTCTCCCCGTCACTGCTATCTCTCTCTATCTCTCGTTGCTCACTTATATTCTACTTCCTCCCTTTTTTCTCCCTCTACGACTCTTTCTCCCTACCTTTCGCTGGTCACATGTGTCCAGCTACTAATTCTTTTCAGTCTTGGCCGCGCCAAGCACACACGAACATTCTTCTTCGTCCCGTTTCCTTCCAGTTCGTGCTTCACAGCGTTCAATATACACATACTTTTTCACGTCTGGCCGTTTTTGTTTTATTTCACTGTTTCGTTTTCCTGTCTTGTTTTCCGGCCGTCACTAACCTCCATGAAACAAATTTAATTTGTGTCCGTGGGAAGAGCCATTTTAACGATGCGTCCTGCCCTAACTCTTCTAAACGCCAGTGTTATAATGGTGGCAGCTGACGAAGGAAATGTTCTCTATGTAGCCTGTGTGTTTTGTGTACCTTGTTTATCCTTTTGTCCATGTTTTTTTGCAACGTCGTGTACCCAGATATGCATCTATATATACACGTAGATGAAGGTATGTACATACATGTACATATATATGCATATTCTCATATATTACATATATATATATATATATATATATATATATATATATATATATATATATATGCATTTACATATATGTATTATATATATATATTATTGATATTATTATTTGATTGAATACCACACATCCATTTCCAAGTAAGTTTTTCCTTAATATTATTAATGCGACTCTATCCTTTACTGGTTCTTCTCTCCTCCTCTCTGTCTCTCTCCCTTTCGCTTCTTTTTTTTCTCCCCCTCACCATTTTCTGCCTGTCTGTCCCTCTTCCTCCTTTACCCTATCTTGTTGCTCACATGTGGCCATTGTCCATCCTTCCTTTTCTCATGTGATCTTTCTTTTCCCCCCAATCTCTTGCGTAGTTCGGACGCATTTATACCAGTCTCTTCTCTCTTATCAAAGAATCTTCTTCAAGCATTTGCCATTTTAACCTCGTCTGTGCCTAACAGCCCTCCTTGTTCGTATTTGTTTGTCCTGTTATTGTTGCCAACTTTGACCCTCTGGAAATCCACAATTTTTTAAATTTCAGTTCGTTGGAGCAACTGCCCTCAAAGTCTTATCTTGCTGTTTGAATGCTCGAAATAAGGAGTTGGACAGCCAACAACTGATGAAGGGTCGTTTTTTATGTTACTTATTTCGTTTTCCATTCGCTTTGCTTGTTTTTTTTGTGTACCTAACGTTATTTTTGTATTTCATGGTTGTTTATGTCTTTGTCACATCCTGTACCAATATATGCATAGCTATATACATATATACATATGTATGTATTTATGTGTGTCTATATATGCATATATATATTATTTATATTATATATATATGTATATATATATATAT
>NC_068992.1:33508833-33511877 GCF_001194135.2 Octopus bimaculoides | reverse complement strand
AAAAAACAAAGGTCATCCTGAAATATAACAATATAAGATACTGATAGATAGATATAGATGTATCTATAGATTGAAAGGTTAAATGGGAGAAGAGAGAGGAAGAAGTAAAAGACAAGGAGAGGGAGGATGTAAGTGAAATAGGAAAGAGGAGTAGAGAGGTAACAGAAAGAGCAAGAAGAAATATAAGACAGGGAGAGGAAGAGATTGTTGGTAATTGGGTGTGGGGATGGAGAGGGAATAAATGTAGAAGTGAGCGGGAGGGAAGAGGAAGGTGTAAGATAAGGTCGATATGGTGAAAAGGTGACACCACTGGAAGTCGGGCATGTCAATAAGCAAACTTGAAATCAATTAGGAATGGTTGTTGGCTAGGAAGAGTGAGAGGATGAGAGAATAAATTAAATAGAAGATAAGGGATGGCGGTAGCAGAGGAGGAGGACTGCTGAGATTAGGGAGAAAGGTACTGGGAGAATAGGTGGAAGTTCATTATAGAGAAAAACAGGAAGAGGCAAGGAAAAAATTCAAGGAATAAGGCTGGGGTAGTGGCAGACGAAGATATGAAGAAAGGTACAAGAAGAATAAAAAGAAAAAAAGGATGCAATTATAGATGCCAAGTTTAGCGTTGTAGAATAGGAGATTTTGATCTAGGAGTTATTAAAGATGGAGTTATATTTATCTTGTGGTAAGAAATTGAAGCTGACGATTTTGAAATATAGCCTGGGTAAAGATTTTACCAGAAATGAGAATGATGGTGTGAAGCAAAACATCTGCTCTCTATCCATGGAGGGCTTAGGATGTGGAGATGTAATGGCTGTGGGGCTACTCGGAAAGGTTTGAGGTTATTTAACCTTCAAGGCAGGGGGAAAAACCAGATGATCGCTGGGAATATGACATCTAAAAGTTAACTAGTTTGGTGTAATATTCAAATGAGATATAAAGATTATAGATATTAAAGGATTTATGGAAGGCTTTCTGCGTACATTCAACAGATGATCAAAACTTACCTGTGGCTGTAAGGAGTGTCATCTCTGTACAGACTTCCAGACAGGCTGCAGAAGTGTTGGTTAATCTGAGAAAGAAGAAACCGACCTGGTTGGTAAGCTGAGCAGAGTTGGTTGAGCCAATGGTTATATATTGTATGTCCACATATACATATGTATGTATTTCTCTTTTTAATTTAGAGTAAATTTTGATCAGTTACTGACTTGGTAGTAAGGTTGTGAAGAAAAGTATCCTGATTCAACCATCATCCTTTAATTCTTAAGAAGGTCTTATAGATTTTTATAGACTCAGATATTGTGATCATTTGTAGCATAGGAATTAAGGATTTGCATTCTCTCCCAAGATTCCAAGTTCATCTGAAGCTGAAAGTGTATCTTGGGTACTGGATTTGCAAACTCTTTATCAATGGTTCATAGATGTCCTCTTTCTCCTGTATTTTTCTAACCACATTTGTGTCCAAGAGGCAGCTGATTTCTAACTGACCTATTGGTCTCAATATGGTTACCTTCATTTGTCCTTAATATGATTGATGCAACTCTATCCTTTACTGGTTCCTCTCTCCTCCTCTCTATCTCTCTCCCTTTCACTTCTTTTATGTCTGTTTGTCCCTCTCTGTCCCTCTTCTTCCTTTACTCTCTCTCATTGCTCACATCCTTCCTTCCTTTTCTCACGTGAACTTCTTTTTCCCCTCAATCTCTTGCACAGTTCAGACACATTTGTACCTGTCTCCTCTCTTTTCTCTTATCAAAGAATCTTCTTCAAGCATTTGCCATTTTTACCTTGTCTTTGCCTGACAGCCCTCCTTGTTTGTATTCATTTGGTATTTTGTTTTTCTTATCCTATTCCAGATCATTTTGGCCCCTGTATCAAGCCTCATGGGAAGATAATATCTAGAAGACATTCTCTCACAGTTGGCAATAATGTAGCTAATATTTTCAGTCTTGCACAGCCTACATTTGTTGTCTGTCAATGTTTTCTGCTTCTTATGCTGTAGGTTCTTGGGTTGCATGGATGTAGCCTTCAGATTGAAATGTCATAAATTTGTCAGTACTCTATGCTATGCTGTTGACATATTCCTTTTACGGTTTGTGCTTTATGTACCAAGTACCCATGTACTATTTTCTTAATGAACTATTAATAGTTAATTTTTGTCTGTTGTTTTGATAAGTAGATTTTGCCAATGCTCCTTGGGGAGAGATCTGTATCAGTTCTTATTTCATCTCTCTCAAGTTCATTAGCTATCCTAATTATGTTGTTGGTTTCATGGTCACAAACTTGGGCAAAATAGTTACTGGTCTCTTTCCTCTGCTGCAGATGTTATTTCCTTGTGTGTGTGTGTTTAGTGAATAGTACAAATGTCTTACTTTTAGATTTTAGATTTTTGTACATAGTGTGAATTTCTGACTGGCAAATATATTTTTATAACATTTTATTTGAAAATTTGCTTCTTATGTCATAGAAACTTAAGAAATTCTACAGGTTTCCTACACACATATGAAAGAAAAGCATCAAGTTTCTAAAGTTTGTATGTCAGTGGGAGTAGAATATCTGTTTTGGACAAATTCCATCTTCAGTGAAATATTGAAATACAAGAAATATTTCTTACTATCTTGCTGAATCATTATTTAACGTGCTTAGAATAATTTTACAAACAAGTAGATTACTTTACTTGACATCTGAAACATTACAAAAGTCACTACAAATCAAAAAATTTGACCTATCACTCTACTGGTATGTTGAACACAACATACCAGCAGAATGTGATGGACTGTATTATACAAGAAAAATTGGTTGAATCAGAACAAATTAATTTCTAAACTTCCACATAGCACAGATGTGGCTGTATGGTAAGAAGCTTGCTTCCTCACCCCATAGTTTTGGTTTCAGTCACACTATGTAGCAATTTGGTCAAGTGTCTTCTACCTCAAACCAACTAAAGTCTTGTGAGTGGATTTGTTAGATGGAAACTGAAAGAAGCCCATCATATATATGTATGTGTGTGTGTGTGTGCATATGTATGTATGTATGTATGCATGTATATATAT
>NC_068992.1:33506401-33508807 GCF_001194135.2 Octopus bimaculoides | reverse complement strand
TATATATATATATATATATATATATATATCTATGCGTGTGTGTCTTGGTGTCTGTGTTTGTCCCTCCATCACCATTTGACAACTGGTGTTAGTGTGTTTATGTCTCCGTGGTTCAGCAAAGGGCCTGATAGAATAAATATTAGGCTTAAAAAATAAATCCTGGGCTGATTTGTTCAAATAAAAAGAAAACCTTCAAGGTGGTGCTCCAGCAAAGCCACAGTCAAATGACCGAAACAGGTAAAAGAATAAAAGAATGGTTTAGGAGCAAGAGGCTTACTGAATAATAATGTTGTGTCCAACATACCAGTAGAGTGACAGTTCAAATGTTTTGACTTTTGTAACGTTCCGTATGTCAAGTAAAGTAATTTACTTGTTTGTAAAATTATTCTAAACACGTTAAATAATGATTCAGCTAGATGGTATGCAATATGTCTTGTATTTCAATATTTCATTAAAGATGGTAGGATGGATGTGAGTATAAATGGCGAGATGTTAGAAGTGAGTGTTTTTAAGTATCTGAGATAGCATGTGATGGCGGATGGGGGAGGTGGGGGTGTTGACTGAGGAAGTGGGATATATAGTGAGGGAGGGGAAGAAGATACTTGGAGTTGTGAAAGGTATGCTGAGAAATAAAAGGTTGAGTATGAAAGCAAAAAGAGGTATGTATGAGGGCATGATTATGCTGACAATGTTATATGGTGCAGAGATGTGGGGGCTGAGAGAGGTGGAAAGGAGGCAACTAGATGTGTTTGAGATGTTTGAGGGCTATGATCGGTGTGACACGGATGGACAGGATGAGGAATGAAGAGGTGCGAATGCAAGATAGAATGAGAGAAAAACTAACAACCAAAATGGATAGACAAATGTTTGGCCACATGGAGAAGATGGATGAAGAAAAGTTGGTAAGGAGGGTGATGAAGGCAGAAGTTGTTGGCAGCAGAACCAGAGGCAGACCTCCAATTGTGTGGATGGATGGAGTGAGGAAAGCTTTGGTGGTTAGAGGTGTTAGAGTGAGAGAGGCAAGAGAGTTTGTAAATGATAGCAATGCTTGGTGAGTGTTTGTGGATGGGTGAGTGAATTTGATGTTGCTCAAAGAGGTATGGAACCAGCATGGTGTTGCAGGGGTAAACCAGCATATGCTGTCGGGACCCGCTGCTGATATTGGGGGTTGCTTTTCTATGCCTTGACTTCAACATAGAATAGGGTTCACCTCTTTGAGTTGGGAGATGAATGGAATGCCTGGTGTGTGTCTTGTTGTGGCTACCCCTCTTTTAAAAAATGGGGAATAGGCCTGGGTATATAAAAAGATAAAAAGATGTTTTCATTAATGGATTGTTTTTATTGGTAAGGGTTTCAATGCAGTTGTTATTTATTTAGACATAATGAAACCTTTATAAGTGTACTGTACCTAAAATATTTTGGAGAAGCTTAAATTGAAAACAAATGTAAATTTTTGGCATGGTTCAAAAACTATTTTCCAAATAGAAAAGAATTTTACCTCTGGCTGGCTTCATTGTGCCAAAATAGATTCCAAAGGCTACCAAATGATGCATATAATGTCTAAAAGTTTTTGGAAGCTTCTGTTATAATGGAACATCTTTTAAAAAAGTTTAAAATAGTTGTTTGTCCTCAGCTTGAATAAACCATGTAAGACACAAGTATGTATTTTATCAAACTGAGAGAGTATAATGCCTATTTACTAAAATATTGTTTAGCCTTAGTGAATTTCTTTTATCCAGATTGCTTAAGGTATTTTAAAACTTATGTACCTTGAAGAAAGAAGGCTAAATGGGGACTTAATTATGATTTTTAAAATTTCTAATAATTTTCTAGAGATTTGTTATTAATCATTTAAAAAAAGTTAAATTCATTAACTTGGCATAAAAACCTGCTTCTGAGAAAATTCCTTTAATGTTAAAACCTTGATAGAAATGCTCAAACTATTTGTCATTACCAGATATTCTTATTAGGTTATTCTATTTTGAGACTGCTCTATTTCTAAAAAAATATGTATACATATCTGATCTGAAATATTCAGTGAGTACCATTTTAAAATGACTTTTGTATCTGAGTTTACTCATTTGAAAATAATCATTAATAGAAACATCAAGAAAATTGAAATAAATTTATAGGCAACTATTGAGAAACTTTTCATTATTCTCAAAGTATTATATATATTTATGTCACTCTACTCAATGGGACTGAATCCGCCCAACATCATGATTTGGAGGAGTTCAGTGCAAATCCATGGCACCTTAGTTAAGTGTCTTTTACTATAGTACTGAACCAACCAGAGGCTTGTGATTATCTTTGTGTGCACAGAAACACACACATTTGCATTTATATTTATACATATACATCTGTGTGTGTGTATATATATATATATATATATATATATATATATAT
>NC_068992.1:33502056-33504153 GCF_001194135.2 Octopus bimaculoides | reverse complement strand
AATTGAGTATCTCCGAATTTAGAAAATTGACATTGAGTAAGAATATTAAACATGTGAATTTCTAAACTCATAAAGCAATGATTCAGAATTGAAAATTTTCTGAATGAATAAAGATTCATGACAGGAAAACTATAAAACTATATAATCACAGAATCCTACCACAAATAAGTTCCTGTCAAACACATGTAAGAGGGGAAAAACAAACTTTATACCAACAAACAAATATTCTTTTACATATAAGTATATATACGTACATGATGTGTGTGTGTGTATTTGTGTGAGTGCATCTTTGTGATTATGTGAGCTAATTATAATTTGAAATGGTTTGTGGTGGGATCAGCCTCACCCTATTGGGGCATCCCTATGAGCTGTGTGTGTACGTAAAAGAGGATTAAAGATTATTTAAGCAAGCAATCACCACTTACTGAATAAAAGAAATTGATTAGGGATTTACTGCTCACTGGAAGGATTGGACATTTTCCCACTACAAAATTAACAATAACCTGAACTGTGATGGAATATGTGAGTCAACTACGACTATACAGATATGCAGTGAAGAATAAGATACTGCATTCTTGCTTCCTTGCATACAATATTGTACAAATGAATGCTTTCCCTTTATCCTTACCTAATCCCTCTTCTGTCATCCTACCAACAAATTGCAAATAACTTATGTATGTTCATATGAAATGCAGTAGCATGGAATATCAAGTACTGCTTCTGTCTGCTTTGAAGTTTTACCATGCGCTTCCTTAATGCATCAACCAGTGTGGACATCAAACAGTCTCAAATTATCACTGCTTGGACTAATAACGATGGTTTTGTATGATATATTGCACTTTTATGTGCCGATAACACTGGGTGTTATATTACAGAATATGAAATACTTCTGAGTACCTGAAGTGTATGTAACGTACATTACACCTTTGAATTGTAGGTTTTCAGATGTGGATGTAGATGTTTGTGTGCTTGAATGAGATGTGGTCAAGGACTTTTTAAGCAGTCTATCAGCAAATGCAACAAACAAATCAAATGTTGAATTATATCAAATGAATGAGAGTAGTGTGCTCAGTGCAAGTATAAGAGTATATGGTTTTTTTAAAACTATTTTTATCTCATGACAGTTTCAAGCCACTTCAATCTTCAGGTAAGAACTGTTAGAAATTGGTTTATGTGGTGTCTTTATGTGTTGGTGTAGAAGTGGTTTCATGCTTCTATCTGTTCATTAATTTGTATTTACATTTGCTGGTTGGCTATTAAACAGGCCTTGATCAGAAAATACACAGACATGTACATATACACACACTCGTGTATATGCATATATTTATATGAAGGGGTACCCAAAAGCAAATGGAAACATTCTCTGTGGGACAAGCTTGTTGAGGTTCAGGCGTCTACCACTAGAAATCACTTGATGTAACCCTCAGCATCAGTCTGCTGACTGGCATCATCATGTAAGGTCATACTGCCACGTGATGGATCTTTGTTTTGCAGTGCTTCTCTTATGTTCATTGATTTTTGAGATGGATTAAATGAAAGAACAGCTTGCTTCTGTGAAATTCTGTTTTCTGCTGGGGCAACCAAAGCAGTTTACATGCTTCAAACAGCTTACAAGGATGCTACCATGAGCAAAACACAAGTTTACAAGTAGTTTTCATGCTTTAGGATTAGTCATTTGTCGCTTGAAGACCAATCTTGTTCAGGACAAATGTCAACCTCCTGAACAAATCAAAACAGCATGAAAATTCATGAACTGATCTTGGAGGACGGTCACTGAACAATTCAAAAACTTGTTGATTTGGAGCTCCGGCTAACGAATTTTGAGTGAGGAATTGTGAATGAAAAAAGTTGCAGCTATATATATATATATATATATATATATATACATATACATATATATATATTATGGAGATGTACTTGCATAACAAGTAACCTGATCTGAGATCGTTTGTTGGTACGAAAACAATTGCAGCGCGGAAGGTGCTTATAAGCCATACGAAACACAAAAACGGTTAGCTTCACTTCAACATATAAATTTAATTTACCAAAATACCATACTTACCACACAGCCACTCCTGCACCTGTATGTATATATAT
>NC_068992.1:33493867-33500996 GCF_001194135.2 Octopus bimaculoides | reverse complement strand
TTTTTTTCTCCGTGTTTTTCTCCTTGTCTCCGTATTCTTTCTGTTGAAGAGCGTAGCTCGAAACGTCAAAGACTTTCCGTATTCCTGAGCGTCATACTAATATATACTTTTGTTATTTACACCACCTGTCCTCGTCTGTTGTTTTTATTTGTATATTCTCCCATATATATATATATATATGTATGTATATGTTTGTGTATCTGTGTTTGTCCCCCCAACATGGCTTGACAACCGATGCTGGTGTGTTTATGTCCCCGTAACTTAGTGGTTCGGCAAAAGAGACCGATAGAATAAGTACTAGGCATCTAAAGAATAAGTCCTGGGGTCGATTTACTCGACTAAAGGCGGTGCTCCAGAATGGCCGTAGTCAAATGACTGAAACAAGTAAAAGAGTAAAAGAGATACCTTCTTATGAGGTTTACAGGAAAATGTTACCAGAGAAAATGATAAACCTTATGAGGAGTACGAGATGGAAGGCGTTTTTCTATGATCAAATCATGCCACATTTTTAGGCTACTACATACAGTATCAAGTTTAGGAAGTTCTCACAGAGAATCAACGAACTCGAGGCCTTTGAAGCATAATACCCAGGCTGAAATTCCATATGTCCTTTTCCCTTTTTCAATGCAAATTCCGTGAAGATATACATAAAATAAGAAACTCTAACAGTCCCTTAATCTTCTTAAGATAAGACTAAAAACTTATACATGATAGATACATACACTTATAATAGGCTTTTAAATGATTAAATCACACAAAAATACAGACATGCTTCCCCAAACACTTACAATAACATTAATTGTGAGGCTAGAACAAATAGCAATTAATCTAGATATAGCAGACAGAGTAGAGATCTTGGCCAAGAGAAATCCTTTTATAACTCTGAAATATCACAAGTCAAATTTTGCATCTTACCCTAAATGCGACCTGATCAACCCGGCCAAGTTTGAGATTGGCCGGATGAGCAAGTATATACTGAGGAGGATTAATGATGACATAAGAAGACATGCGAGCCTCCCTCTATGGTGCAGCACCAATGAAGTAACGTCATGGTTCATTGCCAACTGGGACAGAGGCAGGGATAGATTTACACAGTTCAACATTGTCGACTTTTATCCATTTATTTCTAAAGAGTTATTATTGAAGGCACTTTCTTTTGCCAAGGGCTTCGCAGATATTAATGATAGTAATGTTAGAGATATGCATGCCAGAAAGATGGTGCTGTTCAGCAAAGATTCAACTTGGATCAAGCAATCTGACCCTGAAGGCTCCTTTGATGTAGCTATGAGAGCATATGACTGTACTGATGTCTGTGATCTTATCGGATTGTACATCCTGGACACCTTAGGGAAGAGGTTTCCTTCAGTCTGCTTTGGCCTCTACAGAGATGACACCTTAGCCATCTCTAGAGGAGCCAATGGTCACACGTTAGATAGTCTTAGAAAGGACCTAATTAGCACCTTAGGCTCAATGGGTCTCAAGATCATCATTGAGACTAATCTCATCACAGAAAATTTTTTAGATGTTACTTTAGATCTGGGCTCTGATACATACAGGCCCTATCACAAACCAAATGAGGGATTGTCTTATATTAGCACAACCTCCTGCCCCCTCGTTGTTTTCAGGAACCTAGTAAAAGGTGTAAGCAAGAGGATCTCAAATCTATCCTCAAATCAAAATATCTTCGATGTTGCTACCCCCTACTACAACGAGGTACTGGCATTGAGTGGGTTTAAGGACTGCATCGCCTACAAGCCTGGCCCTAGCACCCATAAAAGGAAGTGCTGCAGAAATGCCATGCCTGGAAATAATTATCTAGCCAGAACCAGCGACTTGGCGGAGATATCTGCCATTCCCAGTTCCTCCACCTCGGATGAGGACCAAACATTCACCTTTGACAGCGGTGGGATGACCATCCCTGTGTCATATGTTACCAGGAGTGCGAATAGGACCACATTCCATGTTCATAAATATATTGGTTCAGCGAGTACTTCGGTCAAGAAACATTTTCTTAACCTCTAGACATCCTTCAGAGTCCCCTAAAGATGGTTTGTCACGTCCCTGGCCTACCGTGTGTGGCACCTCAAAGATCAAGGGATCCAGTATGATGTCAGGTAGAAATTAATTGATTTTGGGGCCCGTATATTAAGAGAAGTGGCCATTGCAAGATCTGCATTGCAGACAAAGCCAAAATTCTTAAGGACTTTAAGAATACTGGTGCATTCAACAACCGCAAAGAAATATTTTAGTCAGTCATGCTTTTACATATTCCTCGAGTTTTGAGTATTTTCTCATGTCTGTGACATAGATATTCAAAAAAATTTTATTTGTGTAGAGTCTGGCGAGATGTTGACAAGGCTTTGGGTTTGTGGGCACGGAACCTTGGGTAACGCTATATAACATTTTGTAGTATATATATATATATATATATATATATACACGTGTGTTCGTGGGAAGAACCATTTTAACGATGCGTACTGCCTTAATTCTTAGAAACGCCTGGGTTTTAATGGTGGCAGCTGATGAAGGGGACGTTTCTATGTGGCCTGCTTGTTTGTTGCACCTTGTTTACCATTTTGTCCATGTTCTTTTGTCACGTCATGTACCCAGTTATGTATCTATATATATACATGTGGATGAAGGTATATACATACATGTACATATATATGCATATACTCATATATTGTTTGTATCACGACAGAACGCAGGCGTTAACCTTTATACAGTAAGTTTTAACTATTTTTCTAACGCGACTCTCTCTTTCTCTATCTCTTCTCCCCGTCTCATTCTTCCCTCTACTGTTCTTCGCCTCTCCCTGTCACTACTATCTCTCTCTCTCTCTCGCTGCTCGTCCTTCGCCTCCCACTGTTACTACTACTATCTCTCTCCTTCTCTACCTCTCGTTGCTCATTTTCGTTCTTGGACTCCTCAAGCTCGCACGTACGTCTTTGCCCCTCCTGTTCGTGCTTCACAGCGTTCAATACATACACACTTCACGTCTGGCTGTACAGCCTTTTTGTTTTTTTATTTCACCGTTTCGTTTTCCTGTCTTGTTTTCCGTCCGCCACTACCCTCCATGAAAACAATTTAATTTGTGTTTGTGGGAAGAACCATTTTAACGATGCGTACTACCTTAATTCTTCGAAACGTGGGGGTTTTAATGGTGGCATCTGATGAAGGGGATGTTTCTATGTGGCCTGCTTGTTTGTTGCACCTTGTTTTCCATTTTGTCCATGTTCTTTTGCCACGTCATATACCCAGTTATGTATCTATATGTACATGTGGATGAAGGTATATACATACATGTACATATATATGCATATACTCATATATTATATATATACATACATACACACACACACACACACATATATATATATACATACACATACACATACACATACACAGAGTATATATCTATGTTATGCACATACACATATATACATGTATAAAGGCAAACACTCATAAGTACATACATACATGCACACATGCATATACACACACACGAGCATCCTTTGTATCATAGAAAACTACCAAATTTCTGTGCTTATGTATAACCAACGATATTGGGGTTCAGCACATAATTCTGCATCATGGGACACTTAAGTAAATTTGCTCAAAACTGACACCATGATATCTATATATGCTTTAAAATAACTTTTAGAAATAATGATGTGGTCCTTTAATATGCTTGATTTCTCATCAATGTTCAGTTTTCATTTTCTACAAAATTTTCTTGCTTACAGCCTACTAATTTAACACATTAAGTTTATTCATTCCTTCTACAAGTATTTTTTATTTTCCTTTCCTATTAACTATATTGCAAACACCTGCCCTCATCCTTCTACAATCAGTGTTTTTGTAAGTGCACCATTTCAACTAATCTTGCCTTTCCTTTCCTTTGACATTCTTGCCACCATATATCTGCTCCCGCCTTTATTTCTACTTGCTTGTGCTCTCTCCAATTCAACTAATCTTAGTCTCACTGCTTGTTTTAATCAATCTGAATATTTCATTCCTTCACCAATTTATTTTATGATTTCCATTCTTGTGTTCGAAGTAAAAAAATGGCTACTTTTTTGCTGATGCAGAATATAATTTCTTTCCCCATATTCTACTGTTTTACTGTTTGCTTTGGTTTTATTGTCTATTGTTGCTGCTGTTGGATTAAACTGAAATAAAAAAAAATACAGCATTGTGTATTATATTTATTCAAGGTGACTGGAACGAGGCAATCAAGTCAATTGCAGTTAACTGTAAAGAACATGGGTAAAAATTTTGCAGCTTATAGAGAAATGTCAGAAGGTTTTTACTGATAATAGTCATATTGAGAAGAACATGACATAAAAATTACAGGAGGAGTTCATAATGAGTTCTGTTCCTCCTCCGAGCTTTACAAAAATATCGTGCATCATAAATGTCAACAACTTTGGTATGTTCTTTAACTCTGAAGCAGATGCTGATGGTAATTATCAGAAGCGAAAATAGTATCCATCTTTTCTATTAACTACCATCACACATCAGTCAGTATCTTTTGAGGTCAATATATTGCCATACAGCACCATATTCATATTTTTCCCTGACACAATTCTCTTCAAAATGTTTTTTGTGCATATACTACACTGTTTTCTTTAAAAATTGTTTTTTTAGGAATAAAAGTGGTTATTGCACATGTTTTTGTCCTCTGGTTCTTTTTTGTTTTTACCAATTCTATTGGAACGAATCATAATTAAAAACATGGAAGTCAATAGGAAAAATTGGTTTTACATTACAAAATTCTGAGTTATGGCAAGATTTTCAGGAAGGCAAAGACTCTGAAATGTAAAGGACTGCACATACACACACACACATGCACTGCATGCATGTACAGACACAGACACACACACACTTGTGTGTCCCCTTGAACACATATGATCTGGGAAATAAAGCAACAAATATGAAATGAAATGATTCACTAAAAGATGTAAAGTTTAATATTATTAAACAGAATATCATTAAACAGAATCACTGTAACTTCAGAATCTTGTTGAAGGTGGCTTTTTGAAACTATGAGAACGAAATGAAATTTGAGAGTATATATGATTGCAAATGGCTGTAAATAGAAGAAAGAGACTGAACAAGTAGAAAGATATGATAGGTGGTTATGAATTTAGAAACTTGAGCCAAGATCATCATAAAATCAATGATGGAATAATTTTCAATAGTTTTCAATATTAGACGAAGTACAAGGCTGTGAGCAGGCAGAATTGTTATATATCAGGCAAAATGCTTAGTGGCATTTATCCGACTTGATATTCTGAGTTCAAATTCTACAGAGGTCAACTTTGCCTTTCATCCTTTTGGAGTTGATGAAATAAGTAGCAGCTGAGCATTGGGGGTCAATTTAATCAACTTACCCCCTCCCACAAAACTGCTGGCCTAATGATTTTCAATGTAAATTTACATATGTTATATCATATTTTCATACTGTGTTGACTGGGTTCCCTGCTGACAGGCCTCTCATATCAAATAAACAGTTATATGTTTTTGCTAAGCAAATTAATAGTTCCATTTCTTTGAAACTACTACAATTGATGTGTATATGAACAGACTGGCAGCTTGTTTTCTGGGATTAATCAAATAATGTAGACATCTCTGATGAAACCCTGATAAGGATCAAAAATTTATCAAAGTTGTTCATCACTTTTCAGTCTATAGAAAAATAAGTAACTTTGACAAGTTTGTAGGTTTTTCACATGTAATATATAAACTGTATGAAATGATAAATATATGGAAATGCATTTCAGTTACTGTTGAGTCATTCTTGTCTAAAAATGCAACTTCTTGCATTCAACTTAGCCAATGACAGTACAATAAACAGCCCAATAATTGGTGGCCAAAGCAGGTAATTAACAAAATTACATAATAGATGGTAAACTAGATATAAAGATCAATAATAAAAACTGAGAAGATAAAGGTTTAGGATTCATTAGAAAGTAAAACTGGAAATCAAACTGCTAAATTTTATATAATATTAAAATAATACCTTCAACATATTATGAACAGTATGCTTAATAGTAGGAATATATAAAGTATTTACTTTTTAATATTTTAAAGAAACAGTCTAAAAATATAGGGAAATATATATATATATATATATATATATATATATATATATATATAATCTAATTGCCAATGTTTGTCTTATTGAAGATGACAAAGTTAAGGCTGTTTACACGTACTTTGATTAAAACTTCATCTAGTTTTACAATAACAAAACAAAAAAGGTAAAACTCTGAATCTATAGCAATTGTCTTGCAGCATTTAGAGAAATAGGGCTACACAGTAAAATGATTATATGCTACACGTGACAATTATGTAATACACACAATGAATTGAAAATGCTAATAGGTATTTACTGTGAAACAGAAGGCCATTAAGATGATAGCAGTATTTAAGCAAAGGGTTGGTATACGCTTTAGAAGAAGTTAACATTTGACGACCTTCTAAGATAACAAGGTTAAACAACTGCTTTTTAAATTGAATAAACAAGTACGCAAAAATGAAAAGAGGAAGTAAACAAAGTATAACTGAGCGATACGAAATAAAGGGACATACACAAAATATTCATACACTTATACATTCATGCATACACATATGTATACATATACACAGATATGAAATATATATATATGTATGTATGCATACACGTGTGTATCTGTTTGCACAAAGCAATTGGCATATCTTCTGTAGCATCACATATTGCTAGTGAAGCTTGAGTTTACAACATATATATATATATATATATATATATTGTTGTACTTGGGGATGGTCATATTGCCAGTTTAGCCAATAAAAACACACGCACTGTATATTTGGTGTTAATTTTTTTTTTTTTTTCAGCTTTATATTACATTAATCTTAATCTTAATCTTATTTCGGCCAGAGTTCTTTCGTCACACTTCTGTGACCTCATCAGTGGTCCTTTGTTTCCTTCTTTCTTATGTGTGTCTCACCTTGCTAACTATCAGCCATTTTGTATTTTGTATTCCTCTGATGAGGTCACAGAAGTGTGACGAAAGAACTCTGGCCGAAATAAGATTAAGATTAAGATTAATGTAATATAAAGCTGAAAAAAAAAAAAAAAAAT
>NC_068992.1:33482081-33493749 GCF_001194135.2 Octopus bimaculoides | reverse complement strand
TTAACACCAAATATACAGTGCGTGTGTTTTTATTGGCTAAACTGGCAATATGACCATCCCCAAGTACAACAACATCTGTTTCAACACACGATTTCACATAAAAAATCTTGCAAAACAAATTTATATATATATATATATATATATATATATCTTTTATCTTTTACTTGTTCAGTCATGACGCTATGCTGTGGCACTGCTATGAAGAATATTCTTTTGTTGAGTGTATCGACTCTAGTACTGATTTCTTTTTTGATAAGCCTGGTACTTATTTTATCCATCACATTTGCTGAACTGCTAAGTTATGGGTACATAAACACACCAACATTGGTTGTTAAGCAGTGGTGGGGGACAAACACAAACGCATGCACACACACACACATTTATACACACAATTGGCTTCTTTCAGTTTCTGTCTACCAAATCCACTCATAAGGCTTTGATTGGCCTGAGACTATAGAAGAAAACACTTGCTCAAAGTGTCATGCAGTGGGACTGAACCCGAAACCATGTGGTTATGAAGCAAGCTTCTTACCACGCAGCTATGCCTGTGCCTGCACATACATACACACACATACACACAGATGCACACACACACACATACACACAGATGCACACACACACACATACACACAGATGCACACACACACACACACAGATATGTAGAGAGAGAATCTTGACCATAAGAATATCATAAAAGTATATCCAGTAAATATATTCATATATACATGATGTATATATATGTGTGTCTGTGCGTGTGTTAGGGTATATATTATGTGAATGAGCATGTCTTAAAGGTTAGATGACTTATTATTAATAATAATAATAATGATAAAACTTAATTGTTTACATTAACAACATTCATCTGAATAGCCCACTCACTAGAAGGTATTGAGATTTTCCTTAACAAGCAAGACACTATAAAGTGAACTATATAGAATAAAACTAATGTTAGTAAATGAAATATTATCTTCAAGTAGTCATTCTAACAAGTGAAATATTAGGGTTATTAAGAACATGAATAGAGGCTTAGAATTACATACTCCATTGATTGCTTGCATGCAAAGGTCTTCAAATTTTATCCCTCGTAATCATAAATGAGAATTGATGCTCTTTATTGTAAGGAACTTTATTTGTATCACAACATTGAACTCAGTGGATTGTGGCATGGATCAATACAGCAAGGAAGGAATACAGTAATAATGCAGCAAGTATTAAGAAACAGTAGACTGCTAATATAAAAATCATAGGTTAAGATGAGAGTGGTTCAATGTTCAGGGGCAGCATTGGCATATTGTTTTAACAAGTCACTGACGGATATACAAATCTATTGATTAAACTATAGAATTGTAATGGAGAACTGTCTTTTTTTGTACCAAGAGTGAATTACAAGTACTAATGGACCTGTGGAAATGCTTCTATACTGAAAAGTAATTTATTTTTAATTTTACAAATGAATAGGTATATAAGTTACATTACAAGGGGGTGTTGAAAAGTTCCTGGCTTTGGGTAAAACAAAATACAGGAGGCTCATTTAATTATGATTTTATCCAACATATTCTCCTCTCAGATTCACACACTTATTGCAGTGATCCTTCAGTTTTTCTAAGCCCTGTAAAAGAACTTGGAAATTTGGGCCTCCAACCAAATCATTCATGATACCCTTAAAGCCAGCACCCCCTTGTACATCATTAGTTTGGTTTAACAGAGACTTCATTTGTAAGTGATTTCAAAAAGGAATGCTGAAAAATTTTGCCCCTAAAATGAGTAGAAACAAATTCAATGCTCTAAATACAACAATTATGAGCATATGATAAACAATTTTCCCACATGTCAAAAATCATGTGTAATATAACAATGGTGAAAAGTAAGTTATCTGAAGTCTACTTACCCAAAATTTAGGTATCTGCTTTCATTTGCTTAATCTTTTAACATTTACCCTAAAGTAATAGTTTTGTATATCTCTTGAATGAATTATATTTAATTTGCCCCTCTATTTAACTTAAAAACTTGATTGCAATTTTATAAGACTAATGTTCAGGTTAGTTCTTTACTTCTGATTTACCTTTGTCATGAACTGTGAATAATTGTCCATGTGTTGTACAACCTTATATCAAAATACATCATTTTAGGTCTACCTTCATTGAATGTAGATGTCATTATATTGCAGGATCTTACTAAGTTCACTGGGTTTAGATGCATGACACTCTAGCAATGTAAAATGTCTTCCTTTTTTTAAAAAAAAGCAGGCATCACATGTAACAGGATATTATTTAAGATTTTTAGCACTGAAATTTCTTCTGACCTGTACCAAATGTATTTTTCAGGCTTATTGTAGCATGTTCTTAAATGTGTGTCCCTAATTTTTCACTATATTTCATATTTCAAGATTTGTTAACTTACCACTGTTCTATATTGATTAGCAATGTGCATAACTAAAATAACTGGAAGATGAGTTTTGTAATTTATTGATTCAAATAAAAATTTGAAAATTATAAATGAAATTTTAGAATTAATCTGTCTATCAATCAGTGACAAAGGGAATAAAGATGCTATTAAAGAATATGAATTGAAAATATAATAATCACTTTTCAATAGTAGATTTACTAAAGCAGATCTATTAGTGATAACCATAATTCCCCTTCTTCTTTTGAAAATACTATGACCAGTATCTGCGAAAGCATTGTTAGAAAGTCAGAAAAGATGATTAGTAACACTGTGTGTCAGATGATAATCAATTGTGAAAAAAAAAAAAGAAAAACTTTTTATATTGTCTTAGAATAAGATAAAATTTAAACAGACAATTATTACAACAACACTATTTCAGGTTTCATGACAGAAATATAAAGGAAAAATTCAAGTTAAAAGAATTATTCTTGAAACTTAAATTATTGGATATGAACATTTTATAATTATATACAGCATACAGATCACATGGTAACATTTCTGGATTTTTAAATTTTAGATTTGTCATTTTGCATCAGTTGTTGTTGCTGTGGATCTTGATGATGATATCATCATCATCATCATCATCATCATCATCATCATCATCATCATCATCATCATCATCATCATCGTCGTCGTCATCATCTTTTCATTTTCCTCCTACATTTCCTCTTCACCAACATTATCATAATTTCTGTGCAGCAGCCCTTTTAAAAGAACATAACCATTGAGAAAGTTAAGTGTGATATTTTTACTGACCTGGTATGAGAGAACTAAAGTAAATTCGAGTTTGTTTAAAAGTTTATTGCAAATTATTTTGTGTACAGAAAGTCATGAACCATGATTCAGAGTTTCTTTATATATCTGCACACACTTTATTTCATACCACAACAGTTCAATAATAAGATGTTCATGAATACACAAAGTTGACAGCTACATTCACATTACAGAATCTGGTGAAGAACTACTTAAAAATTACCAAACAGCATTGATTAAAACACTGATAACTAACAGGGTTACCACTAAGATTGAAATTAATAATTGGTCAGAATGGTATATACAAGAAATGTGTAAATTTAAATTCAGTATTAAGCAGTTACTGTGATCAAGGAAAATCTGCACAGACGTCACTGTTTAGTGAGAACAGATGCAATTAAGTAGCCCCTAGCAAGCTGATGTTGACCAAAAGCACACCCATCAGTGGCTACAAAGCTCAGGGTTAAAGGCAGAGAGCGAAGGCTTCAGCTTATTAACCCTTCAACTGCAAAATTAATGTCCATGGTTATTCTAGTAATGATGTTAAGTATCTACCAAAAAAAAGAAATGGTATTTTCTGCAAGTCAATAAATTTGAAATATCTCAACAAAAGATAGTTTCAAACATGACATTCCTTGACAAAAGATAGATTGGTATATAAAAATACTTTATGCAGTAAAGGTTGATGAAATTTTGAATGATTCTGCAGTAAAAGAGTAAATGCTATCTTTTGATAAAAAGATGTGTAAATTTCTGGTGTTGAAAAATTAAATCAAATTAGAACCAGCTGACCATATAATAATAGAGGCTGTATACATTGTTGGCATTGGGTTAGTTAAGATCTTTACTCAAAAATGAGGCACAGATATGGTTGTATAGTTAAGAAGCTCACTTGCAATCACCTGGCTTTGGGTTCAGTCCAACTGTATGCTACCTTGGGTTCATATCTTCTTCAATAGCCCTGGGCCAGCCAATGACTTGTGAATCTAGTCGACAGAAACTGTGTGGAAGCCTATTATGAGTGTGTGTGCATGTGTCTTTATGCTTGTGTTTATCTTATCATCTCTGTTTGACAACTGGTGTTGGTTTGATTATGTCCTTGTGATCTAGTGGCTCAGCAAAGAGACTGATAGAATAAGTGCCGAAACTAATACTTGAGTACTGGGGTCAATTTGTTCAACTAAACATTTCAAGGCAGTGCCCCAACATGGCCATAGTCCAATGATTGAAGCAAGAAAAAAAATAAAGGATAAGAGAGAGAGAGAGAGATAATAAGAATAAAGGATATACAATGAGGGCAAAGTAGGAAATTTTGGGGTCTATGATTAAAGGTATCAACTTCACATAAGATGTGCTCCAACTAATTTTGAGAATAAAATCAATTAATTTGGAGGGATTGACTAAAACCACTAATTCAGTTACTTGTAGAAGCTTTTAATTTAAATGTGGATTATTTAAAGTAAAATTTTGTATCAGAGAACCAGCTTGGTTTGTATCAATTAAGTTAAACTGATATTAAATTTGTTTTGATTGTGGTGCTAGTTGTCGAACGTGTTTAGATAGAAATTAAGATGATTCTCTCTCTCTCACACACACATATTTTGTTTTTCTATTTCATTTACAAGATTTTCAAACTTATGTGTTGAAACATTTTGTATCTCAGGAGGATCACCATGCCAACGATACACACATGCAGACACACCTGAAGCAAACAGACATGGCACTGATGAGGCCATAAATGGCAACAAAAGGATTTTTGACAAATCTTGCTGATTAATCGATTGACTGAATGTTATTAATCCTTTCTACTATAGGCACAGGGCTTGAAAGTTGGGAGAGAGGATATTTGATTACATTGACCCCAATGATTTACTGGTATTTATTTTATTGACCCCAAAAAGATGAAAAGCAAAATCAACCTTGACAGAATTTTAACTCAGAACATGAAGATGGTTGAAATACTGCTCAGCATTTTGCCTGGTGTACTAAAGATTCTGCCAGCTTGCTACCTTCATGAATAATAATAATAATACTAATAATAATAATATTAATAATAATAATAATAATAATGATGATAAACAAAATACATAAGACACTCTATGAATAAATGGCAGACAGTGCTACAGCTCCAAACAAAAGAGGGACTCATGAAAACCAAAGTGTTATATGGACTGTTGGATATGTCATTTGTTTGACGTTCCGTGTGTCACCGTGGTTCGTCTGAGTTCATTGTTTCATTGTTGTTGTCTTGTGTGACTGTCGTAGTAAAATGTCATTGATATATATATGGCGGACATGACTTTTGTTTATTTATAACGAACATTGGGTGAGTGCGTTCTTTGTATGTAATTGAATAATAAATGTAATAATTAAATTGTACAACTTGTTGTGTTATCTCTACGAGTCTTCCGAGGGAAATACAACACAAAGCCATCCCCATTAGAAGAAGAATATTCCAGGGAGACACGCTCTCTCCACTCCTTTTCTGCTTGGCACTGACACCTTTATCTGACAAGCTAAATAGAACTGGATGTGGATACAAATTTTACGGCAAAACAATCAGCCACCTTTTATATATGGATGACCTAAAACTATACACTACAAATGATAAATAGCTGGAAACACTACTGCAGACAGTACATGGATTTACCAAAGAAATAGATATGGAATTTGGATTAGAAAAATGTGCCAAAGCAACCCTGAAAAGAGAAAAACTAGTTAAGAGTAGCAACATCACTCTAGATAAAGCCAATGAAATAAGAGAATTAGACCAAAGCCAGACATACACATATTTAGGAATCAATGAACTAGATAGGATACAACACACACCAATGAAAGAGAAAATAAAGAAAGAATGCTATAGACGAGTTAGCTCAATACTAAAAACAGAGCTCAATGCTAAAAACAAGATAATAGGTATTAACACTTTAGCTGTCTCAGTTATAAGTTACAGCTACAATATCCTTAACTGGACACTAAATGAACTCACCAAAATAGACAAGAAAAATAATGACAGGATCTAGTATGCACCACCCAAAATCTGACTTAGAAAGGCTATATATACACACAACGTACAAAAGATGGCAGAGGCCTTATACAGCTAGAAAACTATTATAAAATAACCCCCATAGGACTGCAAAAATACCTACTTCAGATGCAAGGAAAACTAATACAAATAGCCACAAAGCACGAGCAAAACAAAAAGCTGTTTTCAGTATTTAAGGAAGCTGACAAATACAAACAAGAAATCATACTACCTAACAAATATGAAGAAGAAGAAGAAGAAGAAGAAGAAGAAGAAGAAGAAGAAGAAGAAGAAGAAAAGCCATAAAACAAATGAAATCCAAACTAAAACTAGAACAGCAATGGACTGATAAAACGATGGCAAGAAAAGCCCCTTCGTGGCAAATACTGGGCTAAAATAAATGCAAAAGAAATAGACAGAGAAAAATCCCAGCAATGGTTGAGAAGCTCAGGACTCAAAGTAGAGACTGAAGGATTTTTAATTGCTGCACAAGACCAAAGCCTCCCCACCAGAAATTGCCAAGAACAATTGGCAATTTCTGGTGAAAAGAAACATAACAAGTAACTTCAGAATATGTGGTGATGGACAAGAAACAATAAATCATATTATCTCTGGCTGCCCAGTCCTAGCTAAGAAGGAATATATTCACAGACACGACAGAGATGGGACCTACATATACGGGAAGCTATGCCAACACTATGGAATAACAACAGAAAAAAAGATGGTATAAACACACGCCAGAAAAGGTAACAGAAAACGAGAAAGCAACCATACTATGGGACATGCCAATGCACACAGATAGAGAAATTAAGGTCAATAGGCCAGATATAGTTGTCAGAGATCATGAAGAAAAGAAATGCTTTCTAATTGATGTATCAATACCAGCAGATGACAACGTTTCCCTAAAAGAAATGGAGAAACTTTCAAAATTCAAAGGCCTGGAAATAGAGGTAACTCGAATGTGGAATCTAAAAACAGAAACAATTCCTATCATAGTAGGCACATTAGGTATGATAAAAAAAATATTCAAACAAATAAAAACATAACAAAAATACCAGGACTTACGAGTATCTATAACATACAGAAAATTGCACTACTGGGCACTGCACACATCCTACGCAAAACACTTTCAATTCAGTAACCATAAGATCATCACAGAAAACCACAGCACATACCCAAGGCACACAGAGCTGCACTCGGTAGTGAAGTGAAAGCATGCTATAAAAATAAAACTACTGAATAATAATAATAATAAAAAGTACTAGCGCCATATGAAAAGCACCCAGTCCACTTTGTAAAGTGGTTGGCATTAAGTAAATCAGTCACCTGTAAAAACCATGCCAAACCAGACAGGGAAACTTAGTGCAGTCCTCTGGCTTGCCAGCACCTGTCAAGTCCATCCAACTCATGTCAGCATGTATGACACACATTAAATGATGATGATGATGATGGTGATGGTGATGGTGATGGTGATGGTGATGGTGATGAGGAGGAGGGGGAGAGGGGGAGGACAATAAAAAAGTAAAGAATTTGCTTGTACTGAGGCCAGGAGGGCAGTTCATGATTATTAGAATACAAATGCTATTAAGAAACTTGATGCATTTTACAGTTTGTATTTTAGTATTTTTTATGAAGGCATGAATGTATGGTTTAGCAGTTTACTTGGCTGCCATGTTATTCAAGATTTTGGCATCTTAAGTAGTATCTTTCTACCATAGCATTGATTTGTAACTTGCATTTTATGATGAACATCAATGTTTCAATGTGTGTGTGTGCGCGCGTGTGGAATGTTTACAATGGCATAGGCAAGAACTGGTACATTTGAACAGAAGTATCCAGCAGTATTTGCATCTAACTGAGTTATCAAAACTTTCACTAATATCCACTTAATATTTCATATATTATGAGAACAATGAAATAATTGCCAGACAAAATACTGGGGCCAATATAGGCAACTAAAAATCCTTGAAAGCATTACCCCAGCATGAAAACATTAAGCATTAATGAAAACATTAAAAGTTAAAAAGATGAAAAAGAATCTAACTAATAAATCTATATTCGATACTTATTCAACTTCTTTGTCCAATGTGATAAAGGAAGCGATCACAGTGATTTGTTAAAGTTGCGACACATCATAGCATTGCTATTCCCAATATTTCTTTTCATAGTATGTTATTGTGTGATGGTTGTTGTTTTTTTATGAAGCTCAAATAAATTAAACAATTTGTTCCAATCCAGTGCACTTATGATTCAAGTTAACAAAGAAGCATCTATATGGTTATCTGACAGTCTAGAAATAGAAACCAAATATCTCTTGGGTTCTACACTACACTCTTAAAAATATAAAATACTGGGGAAATATTGTTTTAGAAACTCACTGATTGAAAAACAAAAAAATAAAAAGGATGAGGATTGCCATAGCTGAAACAGCATTCACTGGATAAGGGGTGACTTGGGAGTTAACATGAACAACAAAAATTTGCGATTATTTCCTAAGTGATTTAGAAATATATTTCAATGTGATTATGTGTTGCTAATAATAATGATTTCAAATTTTAGCACAAAGCCAACAATTTTGGGTAAGGGAGTAAGTTAATTATATTGGCTCCAGTACTCTGCTGGTACTTATGTTGTTGACCCCAAAAAGACGAAAGGCAAAGTCAACCTCAGTGGAATTTGAACTCAAAATGTATGCTACCAATTCTGCCAATTCTGCCAATTCTGCCAACTTGTTGCCTTCAATGTGTTGTTTATAATATTGCTGTAACATATTGGCAGTAGCCTTAATCTGTCATCCATTTAACACAACTATATGGTGTTAGGATGCTTTTAGAAGAGTCCATTGTGTTGTGAAAATTTGAAGCAGGTCTTCAAATTAAGAGTAACTCATAAGTCAAGTGGTTTGCTCCACCTTTCCCTACCAATCTTAGATTCCAACAAGAGTTTATAGATGCTGCCATTCCTTTGCTGACTAATCCATAAATAGACTGACTTTCTTTCAATTTGAAACTGAAGCATTATATTCTGATAAAAACATTATATTAATTTGCATGCAGATTATGGAAGATTGATAATTATGTATTACCCATGTGTAAGAATGTAAAAGACCAGTGGTGACAAAAGAGAAGTGAATGAAATATGAACTGACAGAGATGTAATATTACATAAAATATAAGTTGAAGTACAAATAAGAGAGAGAGGGAGAGGAAGAGAGAGAGAATGAGTGGGTAGTAGATGCATCAGTTAATATATGCAGGAAATATGACTGTGTTGCTATGGACATGTGATGTAAATAGACAATAAATGCTGGATGAAAAAGTGATGTGTGGTGTCAGCAGAGGATACTCATAGCAAATGAAGATGTGATAAATAATGGAGAGGTCAGAACTATAGATAATAAGTCTCACAAGCAAGATGATACTAGATTCAGAAAAGTATTTGCATGTCATACTATAGACCCAACTTATGACAGTATAGAAAAACATATGGTAAAATGATGATGATGATGATGATGTTATGTAGACAGATAAATGTAAAATGGGCTGCAGACCATTATGTTTTTTTGGACTCCATAAATATCCAAATAAAATTATTACAGTTAGGATGTAAAATAAATAGTCTTTTGGTATTTAGTATATTGTAAATCCCTCTTTCTCTTATCCCCACTCTCTCCTTCTATAGCATGTTTTTATTTGAAAATTGTTATGCTCAAATAAAAGTAGCCAAGTGTAAGAGAAAGTGGAAGTAGACAGAGAAGTAGAATGAAAGGAAGAAACGAATAGAGAAAGAGATTTTCATAAAATAATATTTATATTACATCCTATATGCTTCATAGTCAACATTTATTTAATAAATATATCAGACTACCACACAAGTCCAAGAAATCAGGCAGCAGTAGTAGGAACAATGCATGTCAGATAGCACATTGCATTAGAAGAGTGAGTGGAGCAACAAACAGAATGGGAAGACTACAACAAATTATAATATAGTAGATCTGTTTAAAACATGTCAGGCATTGCAAAAAATATAATGGATATGCTCAGCATGAAATTCAAATTGCAAGACTGGTGCTAACATACAGAATTGATCAGCAAGCTAATAATTGCTTCTCCTTATTATTAGCTGAATATTAATTAATTAAAATTTCTTGGCTTGCAACAATACATTTCAAGTTATTAAACCACATAATAATAAAAGGACGTCTCTCACCTCATCCTTATTTGGCTGTACTGGTAAAGACTGTGGTTTGCTGAAGAGGTCTACTGAGACCAAATCATGTTCAGAGTTCTCCCTATACTGTTAGTATTAGACTTACACTCCACTCTATTGCCTAAATTTGGTTTCTAATTAATTTCAGCTCATCAGAATTTTTCACCTCACCTCAATATGAATGTGTATACTGATCTAGCCAATCATTAAAATATGTTGAGTTTGTTTGAGAATGAACAAAAGAAATACATTATTAGATTAGATAGTCCCCTTACTCTTTCTCCCTCTTACACACATATAAACCAAGTTCAGAGTTGCTCCCCTTGCCACTCACACCTCAGTTTACTCCTCAGCATTGCTCCTCATGCTACTCATACCACTATCAACCTATTTCTACTGCTGGTCATTTCAGTATGCGGTGATCATCTAATTGAGTCACATTTGTTCTTTTCTCTCTCCCTTGTGTTTTTCCTTCTCTATTCTTACTATAGAAAAGCATAAGCACTTAAAATAAAAGACTTCTCATATTTTTCCTAACTATTAACCTAATACACACTATTTATTTACCAAATTAAATGTGTATATATACATACATTACATACATACATACATATATATGTGTGTGTGTGTGTGTATAGGGAGAGAATTCACAAAAAAAAACAAAAGACGAAGACAGCTGGTGTAGACAACAAACAGATGTATTAGTTTAATGGTCAGGAAGTGAAAAAGTCTTTAACATTTCAAGCCTACGCTCATCCACAGAAAGGAACACAGAAAGAAACAGGGAGAGAAAATAAAGAATGTGTAATGGCTAGTGATCTATCATGGTAAATGCTGGACAGTGGGGGTCACACAGGAGAGCTAGGAACTAGGGGAGATAATAAAGTAGATAATAGATTGAAGGTGCGTGTGCATGTGTATAAGAGAGCATGTATGTGCTTGTGGAAGAGGGCTGGTGACCTTGATCTGTGTGTGTGTGTGTGTGCATGTGTAGGTATGTGGATGATGGTGTGGGTGTGGGAAGTGGTCAGTGCTAGTGTGTGTGAGGTGGTGTGATGTGATATGGTGTTGTGTGGTAGGGTGGTGTGGTGGTGTGTGGTGTGGTAGTATGTGGTGTGGTGTGGTGGTGTTGGGATGTGGGGAAAGAAAGGGTGGGGTGTGGGTTAGGTTGAATGTGGGGGTAGAGGGGGCATGTGGGAGTGGGTGTAAGAGATGGGGTGAGGGTGGGATGGGATG
>NC_068992.1:33476246-33481960 GCF_001194135.2 Octopus bimaculoides | reverse complement strand
AGGGTAGGTGGGGTTAGATTGTGTAGGGGTGGGGTTACGAGGGAGGGGTGACAATGAGGGGAGAGGAGGAAGGGAGAAGGTGGGTAGGAGTGAAGAGAAGAAATAGGAGCAAGAGAGGAGAGGTGGGTGGGAGGAAGTAGGTGTGAGAGGAGAGGAGAGAAGGGTTAGATGAAGGGGGAGGAGAGTTGAGCCCATGTGGTGCAAAGGAGTGAAGAGAGAAGATTAATACCTGTTCGCGGCGAAGACGGGAGTCCATATGGCCCCTGTGCAAGGACAATCCGAACATGGACAGGAGTTGCAAAGAGTGACCGGTAGAGCAGAAATGGCATGAGGCCGCGTTGTCATTGCCAAGTCGGATGTCTCGGAGGTGTTCCGCAAACCAGTAAGCCAAGTGATGTCCTGTTTGCCTGATGTATAGAGAAGGACAGAGAGAGCAGGAGATGCAGTAAATGACATTGTTAGAAGTGCAGGATAAGGAGTCGGTGAAATGATAGGGCTGATGATGGGTGCTGGTGAGGAGGGTGGTGTTGGAGAGGTAAGGGCAAGTGCGCAGTATGGGCAGGAGAAGGGGAATGAGCTGGCTTGGGAGGTTGGGTTAGGGAAGAAGCTGTGGACCAAGAGGTCTCGTTTGAAAGAAGAGAGGGGTCAGTTATGGAACATGTGCAAAGTGGAGGGGTCAGACTGGAGTCACTGGAAGGCTCGGAGAATGGTGTGTTGGAGAGGTAGGGTGGTAGGGTGGTAGGAGAAGGTAAATGGGAGATGAGAGATGGCAGGACAAGTGCGGGGGGGGGGGAGAGCAGATGCATGGTCCATGGAGTGTGTTCTGGCAAGGCCGGTGTGGATAGTGGTGAGGGGATATCCATGTAGGATGAAGTAGTGAGCCATGAGTTGAGACTGAGTCTCAAAGTCACGGTTGTCATTGCAGAGCCTGCGTAGACAAAGGAATTGGGAATAGGGGATGGAGAGCTTGGTGTGTTTAGGATGGGAGGAGGAGAAGTTGAAGTATGAGTGTGAGTCTGTGTGTTTGTAGTGGATGGAGGTGGTGAGAGTGGAGTGATGAATGCTGATCGAAATGTCAAAAGAGGAGACAGAAGTGTCAGTGATAGTGCAGGAGAAGTGGAGGGCAGGATGGAAAGGTTTGACATAAAAGAGGAAGGAGTCTAGATGTTAACAGGAGAGTGAGGTCGTACCGATACAATCGTCAATATAATGGACCAGTATATTGGGACCAGTGAAACCTGAGAATATATGGGCCTCAACATAGCCAATAAACAGGTTCACATAGTTGGGGCCCATTCTCATTCCCATGTCCACTTCTGACAAGGTAAAAATCACCAGCGAACAAGAACCAGCTGAGTGAGAGGACAAGTTAAGCCAGATGAACGAGTGTGGATGTGTCAGGTTGGAGGTTGGGTCGAAGGTCAAAGAAATGCTGGAGTGCACACAGCCTCTTGTGGTGAGGGATCACCGTGTAAAGGCTCTGTATATCGAGAGTGAAGAGAAGTTTAGAGGGACCAGGCGGGAAGGAGGAAGAGTTGAATAAATGGAGTGCATGGTTGGTGTACCTGGCTTCCGTTGACATGGAGAAAGCTTTTGACAGGGTCCCCCAATTTCTTATTTGCTGGTCAATGAAGAAACTAGGGATAGATGAATGGTTAGTGAGACCTGTGCGAGCCATGTACAGGGATGCCATTAGTAAGGTGAGGGTTGGCAATGAATACAGTGAATTCCGAGTAGAGGTAGGGGTGCACCAAGGTTCAGTCCTCAGCCTCCTCCTATTTATCATAGTTCTCCTGGCAATAACACAGGAATTCAAGACAGGATGCCCCTGGAAGCTCCTCTATGCTGATGAACTTGCTCTAATTGCTGAATCAATATCAGAACTAGAGGAGAAGTTTCAGGTGTGGAACCAAGGATTAGAATCGAAGGGCCTTTGAGTCAATCTAGCTGAAACCAAAGTCCTAATAAGTAGAAAGGTAGACAAACCACAAACCCCTTCTAGTAGATGGCCCTGCTCTATTTGTAGAAAAGGCGTAGGTAGAAACTGTATACGATGTACCCAGTGCAAACTATGGACACATAAGAGGTGCAGCAACATCAAAGGAAGGCTAACTTGCAAGATAGTTTTTGTATGTGGCAGGTGCTCAGGAGCAATACACACTGAAAATGTGCAGAGAACAACTTCTGCTACATTCCAGGGAGGAAAACTAGAAGTAGTTGATAGCTTCCATTATCTAGGTGACCAAGTCAGTAGCAGGGAAGGGTGCACTGAAAGTGTAGTTGCTAGAATAAGAATAAGCTGGGCAAAGTTCAGAGATCTCTTACCTCTGCTGGTGACAAAGGGCCTCTCGCTCAGAATGAAAGGCAGACTGTATGACATGTGTGTATGAACAGCCATGCTACATGGCAATAAAATATGGGCCGTGACTGCTGAGGACATGTGGAAGTTCACAAGGAATGAAGCTAGTATGCTCCGCTGGATGTGTAATGTCAGAAGCATCAGTTGTGGTGTGCAAGAGAGACGATTGCACTGGTATGGTCATTTGGCGAGAATGGATGAGGACAGCTATGTGAAAAACTTCTACAGCCTAGCAGTTGTGGGTACCTGTGGAAGAGTTAGACCCAGGAAGACCTGGGATGAGGTGGTAAAGCACGAACCTTGAATATTAGGCCTCATCGAAGCAATGATTAGTGACCAAGACCTTTGGAAATATGTTGTGTGTGAGAAGACCTGGCAAGACAAGTGAGACCATAACACGTGGCCTTTATCAGGGGTGTAGCCAGCCCACTTATGTGTACCTTTCCTTCTTTGAACACAAATCCCTGCTTGCGAAAACCTGTTGGGGCAAGTGAAATCGTAACTGAACCAAATTCGATGACTGGCACCCATGCCAGTGGAGCGCTAACAGCACCATCTGAGCAGGATCACTGCCGGTGGCACGTAAAAAGCAGCATTTGAGCGTGATCATTAACAGCATCACCTTACTGGCACTTGTGCCGGTGGCATGTGAACAAAACATTCAAGCGAGGTCATTGCCAGTGCCGCTGGACTGACTCCTGTGCAGGTGGCATGTAAAAACACCATTTGAGCATGGTCGTTGCCAGTACCGCGTGATTGGCCCTTGTGCCGGTGGCACGTAAAAGCACCCACTACACTCTTGAAGTGGTTGGCATTAGGAAGGGCATCTAGGTGTACAAACTCTACCATATCAGATTGGAGCCTGGTGCAGCCATCTGTTTTGCCAGTCCTCAGTCAAATCATCCAACCCATGCTAGCATGGAAAGCTGACGTTAAACAATGATGATGATGATGATGATGATATATATATATATATATATATATATATATATATATATATATATATATATATATAGAGAGAGAGAGAGAGAGAGAGAGATGTATAGACTGATAGATAGATAGAAAGAAAGATAGATAGATAGATAGATAGATAGATAGATAGATAGATAGATAGATAGATAGATAGATAGAAGTAAATACACACAGACAGCCCACACATATATATATATACATACAAGGAGTACTGTGTGTATATATAGAATTTTTTGTAGTATTCAAATTGTATGTATATGTATATATATATTTTAGATATATGTAGTAGAATAAGAAATAGAAAGTCCTTGGTACAGTATCATATATTTGAAAAAATGAATAGAAATGACTTTTCTGATAATTTTCCCACTTTAATAATTAAATGTTTATAAGTTTTTAGGGGTTTACACCTTTTGTAAACCCCTAATAACTCATAAGCATCTAATTATTAAAGTGGGAAAATTATCAGAAAAGTCATTTCTATTCATTTTTTCTAATTAATATATATTAAATCAATGAAATTACAGCACAGTCAGATTTTTACGTTTTAGTTTGTATGTTTCACAAGTTTATAATGTTGCATTTTATAATAATACAAGTACTTTTATGATCTCTGCAATCAATAACTGACAATTATGTTTCACAATTGATAACTGCATTGAGTTGCTTGAATTTGTCTTTTAAATGCTTTCCAGTACAGTCCAGCAAGCTGTATTTTACAAACATTACTTCAACCAATCAGTGTATGGCTTAGATATCATGGCCTGGTTAGGACTGCCGATGCAAGTAGCATCTACATTATCTTATTTGAAAAAAAACATTTCAACCAATCAACATTCAGCTTACCCAGTATGATTTGGTGAACATGCCAACATAATGGACATTGACAGGGCTTATTCCGAGGGACATTTTAATTAAAGTCTTCTATAAAGGATTCAGCTATATTAAAATGTTGCAAAACACTTGTTACTAGAAACAGTAAAGGCTAAAGACCCCTTTCGGTCATGAATGACCTTGGGATTGTACCTAAAAAATTCCCCTCTGAGGCAAAATTGGTTATAGAAGACCAGCAGTTACCCATGCATACCAGCCTTCCTTCTCCACACCTCTGATGTTACACGAGGAAAAGGAAGAGGCTGATACAGCTTGGTACCATTGATGTCACAACTCATTTCTATGGGTGAATGAACTGAAGCAACATGAAATGAAGTGTCTTACAAGAACACAACACACAGCCTGGTCCAGGAATCAAACTCACTACCTCATGATTGTGAGCTCAATGCTCTAACTATTGAGCTAATATTCCTGCCTTAAATGAATTTAATATTATTGCTAAAATTCCTAGCATTAATTATTACTACTATAATTATTGACATCATTATTATTTTTGTCCATGTAGATGGGTTTGAATTCCTCAATAAAATTCCTTTTACTCACTCTTCTTTCATCTTCACATGAGTTGTACATTTTGTAAAATGAGAATATTATAAACATTTTCAGATCACCCACTCCTAAATGGCTGCTTAATAGAATCTGGTAAACATCAGGGACCCTAATTTGCTTTCTGATAATGACTTTCCTGTCTGGTCAATACATATCTCTTCAACATTCGGGTGTTGATGCAGCAGATTAGCTTTCTGCTTTTACAGTTCATATTTGCATTTGTAAATAGTCTTCTGGTTTTTGGATGGATATATTGACTAGCATGCTTGAACTCACATGTACCATATTGATTGTCAGTGCATTTGGACACTATGTATGTTTTATCATTGTTGTTAAGGTTAAATTTTGCCTTTGTTGATAATTGATTCAAATGTTTTGGTTGCCTTTTAATTTGAATCAGTATTTGATCTGTAATTAAAGGCTTTAGTTTGTTACTTTGACTAATGATAGGTTAGTTTAATTTATTGATGTTAGGACTGTTATTTTGGTGACATGGGTTTTGTGTCATTATAAATGGTACAATGTTTTTGTTTTTGCATTCCTCTTTCTTAGTTTGCTCTAAGTTGTTCTATAGGTATTTGTTTAGCATGAATTCCGGGTAGAGGTAGGGGTCCACCAAGGTTCCGTCCTCAGCCCCCTATTATTTACCATAGTCCTCCAGGCAATCACAGAGGAGTTCAAGACAGGTTGCCCCTGGGAGCTCCTCTATGCTGATGACCTTGCCCTGATTGCGGAGTCACTATCAGAACTAGAGGAGAAGTTTCAGGTGTGGAAGCAAGGTCTAGAATTGAAGGGCCTTAGAGTCAACCTAGCTAAAACCAAAATCCTAATAAGTAGGAAGGTAGATAAAACACAAACCCCTTCAGGTAGATGGCCCTGCTCAGTATGTAGAAAAGGAGTAGGTAGTAACTCTATAAGATGTACCCGGTGCAAGCTATGG
>NC_068992.1:33466823-33475415 GCF_001194135.2 Octopus bimaculoides | reverse complement strand
GGCACATAAAAGACACCATTTCGAGCGTGGCCGTTTTCGTGCGGGTGACACGTAAAAGCACCCACTACACTCTCTGAGTGGTTGGCGTTAGGAAGGGCATCCAGCTGTAGAAACTCTGCCAAATCAGACTGGAGCCTGGTGTTGCCATCCGGTTTCACCAGTCCTCAGTCAAATCGTCCAACCCATGCTAGCATGGAAAGCGGACGTTAAACGATGATGATGATGATGATGACACTGTACCATTTTCAATAAGTAGAGGTGAGTGATTTCGTTTGAGTAGAAATCCTATGTTTTGTGAGACATCTGTCTCTAATGTCTCCATTATCAACAATGGTAAAAATTATTCTGGCTAGACATTATTGGATATTCCATTTTGTATGTATTGGATGGCATGAGTTAAAGTTCAGGCACTGTTGAATATCTGTGTCTTTATAATATATATCAGTGATGATAGTGGTGTCATTTTTAATTACCATCACTTGTATATATTTTTGGTATGCCATAAAATTTGCTTGCTTTAGGTTCAAAATTGGTAAAATGTTGTCTCTTTCACTCGTGGTAAGGGAGATGTATTCTGAAACCAAGTTATTGAGCTTTTTCATGATGCAGGAATCTGTAAAATGTAAAATGCTGTATCCTTCGATTTATTCTCAGCTAAGTCCTGGTAATATGTGGCTCCCATTATGACAATGGCACCCACTTTGTCTGCTAGTTTGATGACTGTTGTGTTATCAGTTTTGAGATGTTTAAGTGCAAACTTCTCTGATTTGGTAATATTTGGTCTGGCACTTCTATTATGCCTAAGTGGAAATTTGTAAAGGTTATCTATGTATTGGTCTAGGTGAATAAATATTTCTTCCTTTTAGTTGAATGAAAGATACAGCTTGCTGGAGCATACTAGAAAGTACTTAAAGGACAAATTCAAGTATTCCACTACGGTTATCAACTGTGAAACATAACTGTCAGTTAATACTGCTGCTATATAAACCTAAGCATTGCAGAAAGTAGGAAAGTACTTTTCTTGTAATATGTAACATTGTAAAATTATAGAATTGTGAAAAATACAAAAATAAAACATGAAAATCAGAATACATATATGCATGAATATATTAGTTGTATTAGTAATATCTTGTATTATGCATATTGCTATATATGTTTGATATTGAGATGAATTGCCATAAAGAGTCTGATGTCATAAAAAAGAGCTATTGCATTTGACAATTCATTTTTATTAATTACTGCACTTTCTGTAGCGTACTGTAGAATTTGCTTGTCCTAGAAATCTGTCATCACTGCTTCTAGACATTCATGGTCTCATCCTCAGAAGGAGGAGGATAACATTGGCTTGTATTGTTCTTACTTGTTAAGCAGAGACAATGGGATTATTTTTGACACCATTGCCAATGTTGGAATATTTCTTGGCCTTTAGTGTTATACTTTATTAATTGTGCTTTTTGTTTTATTTTATTCTTTATTTATTTTACAAAAATATGTTATTTGTGTGTTTGTTTCAATATTGTGGTCTGCTACATGATTTGCCTCTTTGACTTAATCTGGATTGGCTTCTTTTTGTAAATTTGTGTGCGTGCATATGTGTATGTGTGTGTGTGTGTGTGTGTGTGTGTGAGAGAGAGAGAGAGAGAGAGAGAGAGAGAGAGAAATTCTGTAGATGAGAGTTATGTTTTTATGGGCATTTTCTAATTTTGCTTGGTTTTATGTTATGTAATACATGATGATTGTGGTATCTTGTAAGTGCTGTGGGAAAGTGTCATTCATGTGGTCAATATAGGAGTTGCAAACTTTTGCAGTTCCTGTTATGTTGCTCATTTGTATCTTCTTTTCAAGTTCACAAGATTGTTACTGTTGCAACAAGTGCATGCTTATAATTTTCGTTTATGGCATGGCAATGAATTTTGTGCTTTGTTTTATGAGTTATTGGATAAGGTGTTCTATCTTATAATCAGCATGCATGTGATTCATGCATCTTCTTAATAGGTGAAGTGTCTGATGTATTTATTGCATTGTATTTGTTTCTGTACTGTTATACAGCTTATTTGTATAACCATTGTTGATAAATGTTTATTTATTGTATTATTTAGTTTATCTAGTTTTCTGTAAGTAGTGCTGTGGTTGTTGAAGAGGACTGCATTAAAAATATTTATGATGCCAATCATATCACAAAATTAAATTACTCCAGCCACCTGCTATTCAGTTGAGCCTTAGAGTTGTAAATCTCACCACACCTAACTTTCAATCACTTTGCATACAGCCTTGCATTGCTTTCTTCCCTTCTTCCACTTAATCACTCCTTCTAACAGTCCCTCACTTTGTGAATGATTGCTATATTTTACTTATCAACATTGTGGTGGTTATCAACATTGTACTTATCAACACTGTGTGATTAAGAAGATCAATTCAAAACCATTTAAACATTGTGATTTTGTCTTCTGTCACACTGTGCAAGGCATTAGCTAGCCCAAGGCCAGCCAATATTTTGTAAGTGAGCTTAATACAGGAAACTGTATAGAATCCAATCACATATGTATAAGAGTTGTGTGTGTGTGTGTGTGTTATTTTTTACATTTGTTCTAGTGTTTGTCACTCACCACTTGACAGCTGGTATTGTTTAGCTTACATTCCTCTTGCTTGGTATTTTGGCCAAAAGAAGACAAATAGAATATATCAAGATAAGTATTGATGTGATTCAGTTGACTAAACTGTTCAAGAAAAATCAGGAACATGACTAAAGTCCATTGATTGATATACGTAAAACAATGAAATTAAAAACCAAAATGCACACACACAATGTATGTATATATTGTATATATATATATATATATATATATATATATATATATTTGTGTGTGTCTGTATATATGTAACTACACACACATACATATATACATGCATATGCATACATACACACACACACATATATAATGTGCGTGTGTGTGTGTATGGTAGTATATGTACTGCCAAAACTGTAAAGCTCATACACACTCTAAATTTCATAGTAACAAAGCTTTTATATGGTTAATTTCCTGTGAGATTGATAAACTAAATCTTTATTTTCTATCCTTTTCCTGTTTCGTGTTATTTACTATTAATGGTCAAGATGTCGGTTAGATGTAATTTCTGCTGCTTTCTATTTGTATCAAATAAACTTTGATTTAGCTAGCTTTCGTGCTTATTTTATCTTATTTATCATGAAGTTATTCCAGCATGGAAAGCATATGCTAATTTTTTCATTTACATTTCTAATCTAGATATGACTGCCAAATTATCTTATGGGAACCTAACCGAACATAAACATTTACTAAGAAAACAGATTAAAACATTGCATTGGGAGATAGCTTTGAAATGAAATTTAAACATTTAAATCACAAAACTAACTTTGGCTTCTTTAATACTGACAAAAAGAAACAACAGCAAACATAAAATAGATGTATAACAATGATAATTTCCCACAAGTTATGGAAAAATGTATAAGAAAGTTATGCAAGTCATGAGTTTGTAACAGACTTGTTTCTGTGTTCGAATAAAACTATGTAAGAGTATAACTTGAGTAAAGTGTTACCAATTTTAGCATGTTATCAAATAAATATACAATGTGGAAAGTTAATGGAACAAGTTGCATCTGTGAGGCATTGAGAAAATACATCAGAAGGCTATATTAGAGCAAACATCATAATTTATTTGGGTTGGAATGAGTGCAGAGAATTGTTGTATATAGGAGTCAAGGAAGGCTGTTGGACTTACTATTATGCAAATGGATAGAAGCATACTGTGATAAAAGGTAGTAAGAAGTTTAAACAGGCAGGTTCTGTCCATAGAGAATAATGGGATTCGCTGTATAGGCTTAATGTAATCCCGAAGTTTACAGCATTAAGTCGGTGAAATAACACAGCAGATCATTTTGAAGTAATGCCATCTGAGGTAGTGTCCTTTCAAAGTCCCACATGAAACTAGTTATACTGTCACTGAAGTCTTCTGCTAACTGCCAGCTGACTGACTGGAACCAAATCCCCTTTTTTCAGGATGGATGACACAGTATTTATAGCTAACTATTGAAAAATGGCGCAAAATACTGCTGGGTGGAAGTTGGAAGAAAATGGAAGAAAAGTCTAGTAAATAAAGAGACACTGGATCGTTGTATGATTTTAGACTTTGTTATACTGATGAGGTGTAATATGACTGAAATATGTTTGGAGTTAATAGCACTGCAATGCAAAAGTTCAAATTCATTCTTCGTTGCATTTTGAATGTAATTTCATTGAACTGAAATTTCTTGGTGTACCATATCAAGAAATCTAGTCCAGTACCCACTTTACTATTTTAGATTGGAGGAATGAGACAGACACAAATGATTCCATTCTTTACATGAATACGTTGTGCATATGTTGCTGTAACTTAAAACATCTTATAAGCAAAACATAAGTGTAAGTTGCTTTTTTCCCATAGTTTTAATAAAACAACAGCATCTAGACAATCGGCTTCCTTTCAAATAGTGAAAAAATAAATATACTGAAATATATTAATAAAGATAAAACATTCTAGGTAGTCTGTTATTAATTCATGTTCAGTGGGGTTTTTGCAAAGCATTCATACAAACAAACAAAAACAAAAAAAGATTGGCTTCATAACATGAATTTACATATGGTCATTAATATATTATTAATGTATTCTTCTGGTCTGCAAGCAGCATTTCTTTGTCAATATATTGATATATGATTCGATGACAATGTTTTTTTTATGCAATATTTACCTTTTTAATTCAAATATATACATACACAAAGAGACCAGAAATGTAGACAGAAAAATACACATATGTGTAACCATATACATATAAACACGCACTTATACATACCTACTTACATGCATACATACATACATACATACATACAGATACACACACATATACGCATGTATATGTGTATGTATGTGTGTATGTATATATATCTATATCTATATATATATATGTATATACATACACACACACATACACACACATATACATTTGTATGAATATATATATACATGTGTGTATATATATATACATGTACATCTATCTATATATATTACTATACATGTATATACATATATATATGATGATGATGATGATGATATATATATATATATATATATATATATATATATATATATATATATATATATATATGCATATATATATGCATATGTATACACACATATACCTATAAATGTGTGTATGTGTGAGTGTTGTATGAAAGAAGGGTTAAAATGACCCCCTGCTATACAACAAAAAACATTTGTTTCAGTACCAATTCACATCAACAGTATTGCAAAACAAATAAAGAATAAAGGATATCACTCACCCAACTCTCTTTTTCTCGCTCGTTATATATATATATGTGTGTGTGTATGTGTGTGTGCATGTATATAGTATACAATATAAATATAAATATGCACATACATACACACACACACACACACACACACATATATATAAGTGTGTGTGTATGTGTATGTGAGCATATATGCATATAGGTATGTGTCTTTGTATGTTTGTGTGTGTACATTTAAGTGAACATGAGAGTACAAAAATTAACTCCAACAAAATAATACTTTTACAGTATTAGTTGGAAAATATATTGTTTCCTTATGATACAACTGTACTTCCAAATAGCCTATGTTTCATTCTGGATTTAAACCACTTGCATAATGTTGATAATGCTCTTTCAACAAGGCATAAGTACCACAGCTTCGCTTTATATCTTTTAAAATATCTGATACGTATTGGCATTCTTTTAAATTCACATATTCTTTTACTGGTTCCAGGCAATGGTTCCTTGCAATGCTGTAGCACGTTTTCAAGAGATTTAGTCAATCATTTTAATCCAATACTTATTGCACTGAATTCTACCACATGGCTAAGTTAGATTTCTAAGTAAAAAGATGCAACTTGACTCATATTTTTATATCATTTTTCAGAGAATTTTTGCTTCCATTGGCAACAAAAAGTCTCTCTCTCAGAATGAAGATAAGACTGTATGATACATGAGTACAAGCTACAATGCTACATGATAGTGAGACATCAACACTGAATGCTGAAGACATGTGAAATTTCGAGAGATATAAATCTTGTATGCTCTACTGGATGTACAATGTCAGAGTACATGTTTGATAGAATGCAAGTATATTGAGAGAAGAGAAATTAAATGCAGTGTGCAAGAGAGGAAACTGTGCTGATTTGGTCATGTGATGTGTATGGATGAGGACGGTTACATAAAGAAGTGCCAATCACTTAAACTGGAAAGAAGTTGTGGAGAGGCAGATCTAGGAAGATATAGACAAAGTATTGAAGGCTGATCTCAAAATGCTGAGTCTTACAACAGAATTTGTCCAGAGGGGCAAATCTTCTTAGTAAGGAAACTGCAGGAAAAGCATCTAGCAAAAAATAAACCAATGTATTTGACTTTTGCAGACATGTAGAAATCTTTTGACAGAATCCCCCACTCACTCATCTGGTGCTTAATGTAGAAGCTAGAGGTAGATGAGTGGCAGGTGAGAGCCATCCAAGCATGTACAGGGATGCTGTCAGTGAGTTGGAAGTTAGCATTGAATATAAATGACAAATTTATTATGCAGGTAGGAGTTCACTTAAAGAAAAAAAAAGATTTGATGATAGAGAAATTTCAGATGTGGAAGTATGGGAGGAAGTACTGGAATCTAAGAGTAAAAGGAATTTCTATTAAGCAAGAAAGCAGACACATTACTAATCCCTTCAGAGTCCTGCTTGATGTGTAGTAAAGGTGTAAGCAGAAATTCCATACACTGTACCCAATGCAAGCTATGGACACATAAGAAGTGCAATGGAATCAAAAGAAGTTTAACAGAGAAAGTAGTCTTTGTGTGTGGTAGATGAGCAAGTATAATACTCACTAAGAATGTACAGGAAATAGATTTGCACAAATGTCCAGTGGGACCCTTAGAGGCAGTAGATAGGTTTTACTTACTAAGTGACCAAATTAGCAGCAGTGGAGGTTGCTCTGAGAGCATAGTTACCAGAATAAGAACTGGCTGGGCAAAGTTCAGAGAGCTGTTACCTTTGTTGGTCACAAAGGGCATCTTTTTCAGACTGAGAGGTAGACAGTATAATGTATGTGTACAGATGCTACGCTAGATAGCAGCAAAACATGGGCTGTGACTACAGAGGACATATAAAGGCTTGTAAGAAATGAAGCTGGCATGCTCAGCTGGATATACAATGTCAGTGTATATATGATAAAGTGTAAATGTTTTGAGAGGGGAATTGGTTATAAGGGGCATAAGTTTTAGTGCGCAAGAGAGAAGACTGTGCTGGTATGGTAGGTGATGCATGTGGACTAGAATAGTTGTATAAAGAAACACCAATTTCTAAATGTGGAGGGAACCTGTGAAAGAGAAAGGCTCAGGAAGACATGGGATGAAATGAGAAGAAATGATCTTCAGATGTTGAGCTTCACAGAGGAGAGAGCAAAGGATCAAGACAACTGGTGATATGCTGTGCTTGAGAAGGCTAGACCAATAAAGTAAAATCCATGTCCATGTATCCCTCCTTCTCTCGCAATCCACTCATGCTCACTACCACAGTTTTTCCCCTCCCCTTCATTTCCTCTCACACGTCCATCTACCTGTCTGCACAAAATAAGTCCCTGTTAAATCCCATCCCTCCTCCCCACATCTAGCTCCCATTCTCCTTTTGAAATCTTGTGAATTGATCCACCTACCAACCAAATCTAATACCCAGTCTATTTCACTGTATACACCACCCCTTAACTTGGATGTATGGCCCTTGCCTCAACTCTGTCACATCTTCACCATCTTTCTCTCCTCTCTCTCTTTTTTCCATCTAAGGAAGTTTTGCCTCTCTTCTAATGCAAAACACCTTTATTTCTCTCAATGTCGTTCCCTACCTCAGTTGTGGAGTCTTGTCCAGCAAGTTACTTGGTGACCTCACCAAGGTGACATATGAAAAGGTGACACATGAAAAGCACCCATTTCATTCTGTAAAGTCGTTGGTGTTGGGATGGTCAGCCAGCCATAGAAACCATGTCAAAACAGACAGCAGAGTTTTTATATTGAGGGAAAACTAACATTGGTAAAAGATTCCTGTCACTCTTAGTCAAACACTTTCCAGCAACTCACAGATACAGGAAAATATTTAATAGGCATTCTAGGAAATTATCATGTAGCTGCTGCCCCAGTATGAAGAATATCATTACATGTGGTCAATACCAAGAACCTGAATCCAATTGCAACTGTCACAACCCAGGATCCTGTCCACTTGACCAACGATGGTCAGTATCCTGTCCACTTGACCATATATGAGGCAGAAGTTACTGCAACCCTAAATGATAATACAACTGAGGGGAAGACCTATATTGGATTAAGTGAAGGAGAATTTAAAAATCGCTATGTTAATCACATAGCCTCCTCCCAACATAGGGACAAAAGTAAAACTACTCAGTTGGCTAGCTACATATGGACTTCAAAAGATAATGAAACACCACATGTGATTAAATGGAAAGTAATTGAGAAATCCATACCTTATATATATATATATATATATAT
>NC_068992.1:33457928-33466813 GCF_001194135.2 Octopus bimaculoides | reverse complement strand
TGCGTACATTGTATACTGCCATGTATTTATATATTGTCAAAGTGTAGTGGCTGGTGTTAGGAAGGGCATTCAGCCATAAAATCCCTGCCAAATCAGACATAGTAGTCTAGAGTAGTTTTTCTACCTGGCTGGTTCCTGTCAACCGCCTTACCCATGCATCCATGGAAAATGGACGTTAAACGATGATGATGATTATATATATATCATCATCATCATCGTTTAATGTCCGCTTTCCATGCTCGCATGGGCTGGACAATTTGACTGAGGACTGGTGAACCAGATAGCTACACCAGGCTCCAATCTGATTTGGCAGAGTTTCTACAGCTGGATGCCCTTCCTAACACCAACCACTCCGAGAGTGTAGTGGGTGCTTTTACGTGCCACCAGCACGGAGGCCAGTCAGGTGGTACTGGCAATAGCCTTGCTCAAAATGGTGTATATTATGTGCCACCTGCACAGGAGCCAGTCCAGCAGCACTGGCAACGATCTCGCTCGAATGTCTTTACACGTGCCACTGGCAAAAGTGCCAGGAAAGCGACGCTGGGCACAAGTGCCATCACAATTTCACTTTTTCGCTTTCACTTGCCCCAACAGGTCTTCGCAAGGTGAGTTTAGTGTCCAATGAAGGAGATGACGTTGGCATGGGTGCCAGTCATCAAATTTAGTACGATTTCGATTTCACTTGCCTCAACAGGTCTTCGCAAGCGTAGTTTAGTGTCCAATGAGGAAGGTACACATAAGTGGGCTGGCTACACTCCTGGCAGAGGCCTTGTATACATATTTATATAGTCAAGGCAGTGCCCCAACATGGCTGCAGTCTAATGAGTGAAACAAGTGAACATCTCTCCTAATGTCAACCACTTTATATATATATTCTGTGTGTGCATGTGTCTGTGGGCATATTTGTGTGTATTTATAAATTTATTAACTAATTACTTCAAACTTTATAAAAGTTAACTCTCTGATTCATAGAGAATAATTTTTGAATAATTTATAAATATAAACAAATTTGTACCTTTAACATTTAGACAAATCTGTCAAATGTAATGCTTCTTTATTCATATTGTTTTAAATTAATCATGCATTATCTTGTAGCTTTACGAATTTTGATGATGTGATTGTTTATTTTTAGAATGACATTGTAGGATAGGTGTGAGAGGCCAGTCTTGGTATTTTGAACGTAAAACAAGTAGAATATTTGAACTTGATAAGGCCAGTTTAAATTCTAAAGGGTTAAATGTAAAACTATCAGAGAAGAAATTATACTCTATCTTTGGTGGTATTTGAGACTGATTACTAACTTTGCAAAGTTACAATTTTATTTTTAAACAGGGAATTTTGAAACTCAGATGTGTAGAAGAAAGACTTTGCATTCAGATTGTGAAGTTAGAAGAAACAGTATATGACAGTAAACAAATCACAGCTCTAATATGTCAATAAATAGAGCAGAACTCATACAAAAAGAACTAAATAGTATCTCTGTAAATTGAAATGAACTAAACAATAAGAAAGAAATAATTTGATGATAGTGAGATATTATGCAAAAAGAAATGTTTAATGTGTTACCAAGAGTCACTCAATACATTGTACTAGAAATGTATGAAAGTTGACAATGCAGATATCATAAAGTTCACTTTCATTTGATAATGGAAATGAAATTACAGTTCGTTTAATTTTTATCTAAATCCAACTCCTACACAGAAATACACTAAAATTAAAAAAAAAACATTAATTCTTGAAACAGTGAATGCCTAATATTATTGAATATTTAAAATTCTTTAATCAATATTGATTTATTTTAACTAAGCAGTGAGGCCCTACATTTCTATGCAGAGGGGAAGAGGATATGCAAACTGTAATGTTTACACCTTTCTTACAATAGTATAAAGGAAATGAAATGGCTTCAAACCAAAAATGCAAAATGTATCACAATTTTATCTTACTGTGCGCTTACTTCTTTCTCTACAATGCTTGCAGTTATTTGATTAATCCGGATTTCTTTAAGAGAAATAATACTGTGTGGTATTCACAAGAGCAATAAAGTTATAAGTGAAGCAAAATGGCTTCCACTGGGAATTAAAATTGGCTCGCAAATTTTCTTAGCAATTTATTTCATCTCCTTCTCTATATTATGGCCTATATTTATATGATATATGCACTAATTACTTTTGACTTGGCAAGAAACCGATTTTGAAATTGTCTCTGATATATTAGTAGTAATTATTTTATTAACAGTGATGAAAGCACTGCTGACACTAGCAGTACTTGATCTCAGGATTTAGAGGTGATGGAAGTAAATATTGCTATACATTTAGTCAATCACTCTATCATTGATACCAGCTTTCATAGTTATTTAATTAATTTTGATTTCCTCTTCACACAAGGCCACAAATTTTTAGGTGAGGGTGCATAATTTCTGTTTATAGTCTGGTATACATTTCTCCAATTTTGGGGTAAAAATATGGAAAATTGAAACTGAACAGTTTAGAACTCAGATTATTGAGAGACAAAACTGAACACTCAGTGTAAGGCAACTTAGTATTTTTCCAGGATGCTTGCCAAGTCACTTTCCTAAACTATTTCAAACTTTTAATTACCATTACACTAATAAGTAGGAAATATGAAAGAAAAACACAAGTATGGAAGTGACTCAGCAGTCATTTACTTCTAAGAGTCACAAAAAGACAATATATGGAAAGAAAACATAAAATAGGATTGGCGGTAAAAGATCACACAGTAATTAGCTTTAATTGACAATCCCTCATTAGCCTACATCATCACTGCTTCGGAAATACTTTACCCTAACCCTGCTTTGCTTCATCAGAAAAACAATGAATGCTTCCCTCAATGAATAATGATATTCAACTGATGCATTTCCTTTAAAAGGTTATTACTATCATTATTATAATTACTATTATTATTATCATTACTGTTGTTGTTGTTATCTTTACTATTATTATTTCATTTCTTGTATTTTCTTTTATTTTGATGTAAACTTTTTGCAAGTATTTAATTTCATGATTTGACTTCTTGTAAACATTTTATTAAATGAACTTGACTGATTGCTATTTTGCAGTAACAATTGAAGTATGTTCTTCTCAATTCTATGCTTTGTATGAGAATCACTGAATTCTGTAACTGTCAGATTGATTTCTACTGTTTTGGTATAGAACATTGATGGCGTGATCTACATTTAGCTATTAGTCCAAAATCTATTTTAACATTTCTTACTTCTATTTATATGAATGTTCTTTGACTGTCCATTCCATAATGCATGCAAACAAGCAACCATGCTTATCGAGAGGTAAGTGCCTTCAAGTTTTTCTATAAATAGCATGACAAATAACTTACTTGTTTCATCCAAGGTATCTGAACACATTTATGTTCCATAATACATTAGTGGCTGCTAAATCTGAAATTCATATTTTATAATTTATCTTGAACTGAAAGTGATGCAGGTGGTTGAGAGTCTATAGTATCAAATCCGATGAATTATTGTATTTACTTTCATCCTTCTTGTTTTAAAGTTCAAATCTTCCTAGGATGAACTTTCTTTTTTGCTGTTTCAAATGAACTAGAACCAATGCAATCAACTATAACATTCCTTCAGACCAATAAGGAAGTCCCTCTATGCAGTCACTCATCCCACTATGCTTAGTAACCAAAATTCCTCCTCTAATAATACTCTACATTTTTCAAAAGGATATTTCAGATATTGAAATCTTAGATCCAATGTGTCTAAATGTGGAGGTGCGTGGGTTAGTGGTTAGGGTGTCAGCACCATGATTGTAAGATTGTGGTTTCAATTGCTGGACCAGGCGATGCGTTGTGTTCTTGAGCAAAACACTTCATTTCACGTTGCTTCAGTCCACTCAGCTGGCAAAAATGAGTAACGCTGCGATGGACTGGCGTCCCGTCCAACTGGAGGAACAAATACGCCATTGAAACCCGGAAACTGGGCCCATGAGCCTGGCTAGGCTTTAAAAGGGTGCAAAGAAAGAAAGAATGTGTCTAAATACAAGACAGTTTGGTCAACGATAGCATGAAGTTGCTTTGATCACTAGTCTGATTGCTGAGGCCTGACCAGGTGCTATACAACAATTATTCCTATATCAACTAGAAGCCATGTGGAGAAGCAAAACAACATTATTATGTAAAACTGAGACATTATGTGGAGTTGCCCAATAAATCTAAGACTTTAAAAATAAATAATTTATGAATATAGTGATTAATGAATATTTCAGATTGCAATGAGTTTGTTAAAGGAAACTTTAGAAAATTTTATTGGTATGTGCATTAAAGGTCTCTATGTAAATTACATAAATATTTAAACAGCCTTCATAACTGAAAGCTGATCAATCAAAACAAAAAACAAAACAAAAAGAACTTAGTGCTTCACAATGTAGATGTTTAACTAAAAGGCCTTGAAAGTCAGAATGGTTCATAAAATGGCTCATTGAATATGATGATAAACTGCTACAGCTGAATGATTTCAGATTCAAAATGACTAGTGGATTTTCTCAATGGTGTATTTGGGAAGTCCTCTTAATTCCATATACCTCTGTTCTGCTAAATTTTGAAAATAAGTACCAGATTACTTGGTCATGTAATCTGAAGTATGACACTGTATTCAAAGAATGACATAGATAGAGCTAAAAATGAGCTAAGTACCACCCCATAGAATCTTGTTTGACATTGTATTCTGGAAAATCAGAAATTTATAAGATTAGCATATAGATCTATTTTCTGAAGCATACTTCAAGGAAAATTAAATCTATCCTTTGCTCACATCAGTTATTAATAAATTACCCCCAAATGTTGGTACCTATTCTCTTAGTTTTGTTTTGCTAATTTATTAAAACTTAGCCAGGGTATGAAAGGAATCATTCATTTTCAAGAACACATGAGACTAAGAGAAGGATGGAAGAATCCACAACTTGGTGTGATAGAAACATCACACCATAAATGAACCCTCTTCAGATAAGAGGTCTGGTTGAAATACTTGCAACAGATTAGTCATTGCCAAAGCCAACCAAGGCCCAAGTGGTGGCATTAAACCAGGTGATTAAGTCTACTTTTAAGAATATGTATAATCAATCCCACATGTAAATTTGTAGTCTATCCAGCACCTTTTCTGTCTTCACAGTTTCAATCAAAAAAGAGTAAGTCAACTTGGAACTATAGGCTAATGTCATTTTATGGAATTGTAAACAAAACCATGAGATAGTCTGTACCAATTCTTCTAATGCATGTACTATCCTAATGCATTATATAATATCGTATTGAAATACGAACAACTTTAATTTATTGTCTGTTATTGATAACATGTGCTAAGAGAGTCTCACTTTGTAACCAGTTGATGTGTGTGTATGTGCTTGTGTGTGTATTTATGTATATATGATGTGTGTGTATTTGCTTAGCTGTGCATCTGCAGAATAACCAGTGTTGTTTCTGGTATGTCTTTTTATAATTTGACAATTATAAATACATAAGTAGTAACAGATGAAAATAAATCCTGGAAGTGATTAAATTTTATAAACCATTTAAAGGTGGTACTCAAATCATTGAAGCAAAACCTAGAGACAGAAAAAGGGCAAAAATTTCTTTTAGTTACCTATTTTTTTTTGTATCTTACTCAGGAATAAATATAATTTAAATTTCCTTAGATTTATTTAGTAAGACTTCTCCACATCATTATAAAGGCTTTTTAAAACATTGATCTTAAAACCTATAAAATGAAAAGATAACATTAAAATATCTGTAATACTTGTAGAGATGTTATAATAATAATAGTTATCAAATCAAAATCCTCATTAGCAGATATTGCAATATTTTATCAGACACATTTAGTTATTTAAATTTTGTGCAATGCCCTAAGTAATCATTCACATTTGTAAATGCATGTTTATCCATGAGACTATTATAATAAATAAAGGCAATATAGTATCAACAATAAACCAAGAGTATCTGCATTGTTTTGTTTCATTAATATATTTAGTAAATTTTCAGTTTCTAGATAACTACAATAGTTCTACATATCTTAAACAAAAAATATTAATAAATAACTGCTGTTTCTTTGTCTATTGTAACATGTGTGTCTATTTATGTGTAGCTTTCTTTGGCAGTTGCTTTGTATATCAAAAAACACTGAGTGATGACAATGTCTAATCAAAACTTCAAATAAATAATAACTACTGAACATGTGTACTTTCTCTTCTATTTACATATGCATATCCAGATATCTGAATGTGTAACTGTGTTTGTAATATATAAAGTGTGTATGTTTATATATATATTCATTTATACATACATCCAAGCATACAAACATGCACACACATCACTCTCCCTCTTTTTTCTCTCCCTTCTCTCTGTTTGTGTGTCTGTCTCTCTGCCTCTCTCTCTCTCTCTCTCTCTCTCTCTCTCTCTCTCTCTCTCTCTCTCTCTCTCTCTCCCTATACATATATATGTATCTTCTCTTTCACTGACATTCTCTTCCTAGATGCCAAGTTCTGCTCTTGTAGATTTGTACACAGGCAACCATTTTTGCAGCATATAATATATAAATAAAAAGAAAATTCTCTTTTATGTTAAAAACTAAACTGAGTAACAAATATTTCTGTACCTTTTGTAATAAATTTCTCCTTAAAAAATGTGTTTCTACAAGAATTTCTAAAGCAATATTGCAACCAGTTATGCAAAATAGCCAAGTGTATATGGTAGCAGACTTCCAGCTGAAAAGTTTTAACATGAAATCTTTTGTGAGTGTAGTATTTTGTATTTAAGTTGTACACTTCCTTCTATAAACTTGAAATAACTATCAGGAAGATGTGCCAGATCTGTGAATGCTGCCTGAGATAGGCTGCTGTTTTTCTTTGTGTTGTGCTTTTTTTTCTGGAGGTCACTCTCTATACCTCAACTGCTTTATATCATTAAAACATGAGCTAAATATCAGTCTTCCAGTTCCCCTTTAGGATTATTTAAGTAATTTGAAATTTCTGTGAAAGAAAAGTAGACTGACAGGAAGAAATGAATGTTTTTCCATTAGATTGCATTTGGCAGCAATCCAAACCCTGACTTGATGGCTCGTAATAGAGAATATAATTTTACCATTTGATAAAAGTCTTAAAGATAGACGCAATATCTTTCCTGTTTAAATTAGATAATGCAAAAGGGAATGTAGAATAAATGTTCATGAGTTCTAAACCAGCCAAGCTAAATATGTAATTAAGTGGCATTTGAAAATGATTGAAGAATATACAAATCAAATACTGGTTCTGATGAAAACATGAGGCTGATAGTGTGATCAAAGTATAACCATTCTGAAAGGAAAGATTTAATATTGGTCATAAATGTTATGAATGCAATCAAGCAATATTTATTCCTTTATTGAATCTCTCATGGAATCTTCCATAGGAATCTTTCTCCATATCAATTTGAATATCTCTGCCTCAAATCATATTGTATTATCAGTTAATTAGTCATTACCATTGTAAATAATCAGTTATGTCACGGTAACTTCATGCATTTTATTTGTTGTAAACATTTTTTTCTCTAGTCATATACTGCAAATACATGCCTGTAGCTGAACTTCAAAATAATTCCTCCTTCAACTATATTGTTGCAAAAAGTAACTCGTGTAGATTGTTATTTTACCTCATGGAAAATTTTTAAACAACTAACCAATGCATTACATTGAAGTAATTCTCAGACCTAATTATCCAGAAAAGTTTGGACATGTTTTAGTGTTATTAGACCTCTTCAAAACAGAGATAGATAGAATTTTCTTGTATTTTCCATATCTGTTGATAGAAAAGCTTTATTATAGAGGTGCAGCAAATGTGTAATTTAGTACTTTGGAGTTGTCAGCCTTTATCCTTAATAAAACTTAATTCACATTATTGGTTTCAAATTTTGGCATAAGGCCAGCAATTTTAGGGGAGTGGGTAGTCAATTACATCAATCCCAGTACTTGACTGGTATTTATGTCATCAACCCCGAATGAATGAAAAGCAAAGTTGACCATGGCAGAATTTGAACTCAGAACAAAATGCCACTAAGCATTTTGCCCAGCTTGCTAATGGTGCTGCCAGCTTGCCAAATAAAAATTTAATTTGCATTATCAATTGAGCTTATAATTTCATTTTGCCATTGAAACAGCAATTCTGAATACTCAAATTTTTTTCTTACTTCTTTAGGTAATTTAGCAGTTGCTCAGCTATTGTGCTTTATATGAATGGTATCTGTAGGTAGTTTACCTCAATCATTGTATTCGTCTTGTTAAGATGGAGGGAATAGCTACCCAAACTTTCTCAATATGATATCTTTTGGTACTAATATGTAAAATAATTATAATGAAGATTCTGTAGAGAAGATAAATTTCACTTTAAATAATCTAATTAAATAATTTCTGTCAAAAGTCTTTGATTTTCCTGTATAAAGTAGCTGTGGGATTAAGAGACTGCAAGTTGGGTGTTATGAACATTGTTTCAAACAATACGTGTGTGTGTGTGTGTGTGTGTGAGTGCGCATGTACATGTACGCATGTCTGCGTGTGTGTGTGAGTGTATGTGTATTACTCATTTACATGTTTCAGTCATATGACTGTGGCCATGCTGGAGCACCACCTTTAGTCGAAGAAATCGACCCCAGGTCTTATTCTTTGTACTTATTTTATCAGTCTCTTTTGCTGGACTGCTAAGTTTCAGGGACATAAACACACCAACATTGGTTGTCAAGCAATGGTGGGTGGACAAACACAGACACCCACACAAATATATATACATACATATATATATATATATATATATATATATATACACACACAATGGGCTTCTTTTCAGTTTCTGTCTACCAAATCCACTCGAGGCTATAGTAGAAGGCACTTA
>NC_068992.1:33445819-33457381 GCF_001194135.2 Octopus bimaculoides | reverse complement strand
TAGGGAGTGTCAGTGTTCTGACTGATGTCATTTGTTTGAATTTAGAAAAAGGATGCATAGGTCATCAAAATGGAAAATGCTGTATTTGAAAACAAATTGGTACAAATAATCTTGAGAATCCTTTTATGACACCTATGCAATGAATCCAATGGCTGTTTGAATACAGGATCAGAAGCTGACATGCTTTAATCAGAAAGTCTTTATCAAATTTGGACATAGTGCTGGTTAAGGCAGACTTGAGAGACTGCATGGTGTTATGATGTGGGTAGATTTCATTAACATCTCTCTGAACTATGTCCCGTGGATTGAGATCTGGTGAGCTAGGGGTCCATGTGACTGTAAGAACATGATCATAGAGATTGGCACACATCTACATTTGAGCTGTCCTAGCCTTATGAGATGGCACAAAGTCTTGTTGGAAGATGTATGGTCTTCTGTTGCATACTCTGACTATCCAGGGCCCCACAATTTTCTCCAGTATTCCCGTGCAGACAGTGGTATTGACTCTTAAGTAAAAAAAAGATGTGGTGGAATGACATCTACCTCATTGCTGATGACTCCCAGAACCATCACAGTTGCTGGGAGCCTAGTATGTATGACCATGGAAATCTTATTCAAGTCTCTGCATAACCACTGTCATTTCTTCAGTTTACATTTTGGTCTTGATAGAGGTTTTTCTCTTGGTGTTTTGTGTTTTAACTTGTTTAGCAAGTACTTTACAGGGATCAAACAATTCTCTCTTGTGACATTCAGCATAAACTAGCTCCTCCACATTGCATTCGACTTATACCAGATCTCGTCATGCACAACTCTTCCAAGGGTGCATTCTGAAACCTTGAGGTCCTTTGCAATGGTTCTTATTGACTTTCTGGGACCAATTGACTTTCTTGGACCTGTTTACGAAGTTATGCATTTTCTGTAACGAAGAACAATTTCTCATCTTGTTCTCAGAGAATTCTCTTGTAAACATGCTTAAAGAACGTGTTTATTGTTGTAAACATTGGCAAAAACATACCTTTAGTTCCTGCAAGTAATTTCTACCAATCTATAAAATTCGACCTTTAACTGCTTTCTTATATTTAATATCCACTACATATATCTATTTCTACGCTTTTAAGCTTTATTCTCATTCATCTATCACACTATATTTCTCCACTCTTAATTTTCTGTTAATTGCTTTCTTTCTCCTCTTTCTCTTTCTCTAAACTGCTTTTGACCTTAGATCTATTAATGGTTTTTTAAAAAATAACTTGCCAGTATTCCCCTTCATCATATATGCAGTAATCACATTCGGTTAAAATGGCTTACTGATGTGTTTTGTTTCTTTGTTTTTTCCCCGACGAGATGATTGCATTGTTTTACATCATTTTCTTCCTTCCGGAATAATATCAATGTTTTCTTCAAAATATATGTCGGAAGTATAAAGATTTGAATAGCACCTGCATTTGACTCCATTTCTTAATTTATCTATGTTATACAAAAGCATTTCACTTAACCCTGGAATTTCTACCTTTATAAGTAGGCTGTGATATCCTTGGCTCTTATGTGAAATTTTGTTACCTTGGTAACTATTATTTGTTTTTTTTTCCATGTTATTTGTACACATTGAAAAAAATAAACATACATTTATGCATGTATATATATATATGCATGTATACATATATATATATCATCATCATGATCGTTTAACGTCCGCTTTCCATGCTAGCATGGGTTGGACGATTTGACTGAGGACTGGTGAAACTCGATGGCAACACCAGCCTCCAATCTGATTTGGCAGAGTTTCTACAGATGGAAGCCCTTCCTAACGGCAACCACTCAGAGAGTGTAGTGGGTGCTTTTACGTGTCACCCGCATAAAGGCCACGCTCAAAATGGTGTATTTTATGTGCCACCTGCACAAGAGCCAGTCCAGGGGCACTAGTAACGATCTCACTCAAAACTCCTTACACATGTTACGGGCACAAGTGCCAGGAAGGCGACGCTGGGCACAGGTGCTATCCCGATTTCGCTATTCGCTTGCCCCAATAAATCTTCGCAGGCTGAGTTTTGTGTCCAACGTAGGAAAGGTACGCATGAGTGGGCTGGCTACACCCCTGGCAGAGGCCTTGGATTTAGGTCTCACTTGGCTTGCCGGGTCTTCTCAAGCACAGCACATTTCCAAAGGTCCCGGTCAGAAGTCATCACCTTGGTGAGGCCCAATGTTTGAAGGTCTTGCCTCACCACCTCAGCCCAGGTCTTCCTGGGCCTACCTCTTCCACGAGTTCCCTCAACTGTTAGGTTGTGGCACTTTTTCGCTCAGCTATCCTCGTCCATTCTCACCACATGTCCATACTAGCACAATCGTCTCTCTTGCACACCACATCTGATGCTTCTTATGTTCAGCTTTTCTCTCAAGATACTTACACTCTGTCGGGTATGCACACTGACATTACACATCCATTGGAGCATTCTGGCTTCATTCCTTGCGAGCTTACGCATGTCCTCAGCAGTCACAGCCCATGTTTCACTGCCACGTAGCATGGCTGTTCGTACACATGCGTCATACAGTCTGCCTTTTACTCTGAGTGAGAGTCCCTTTGTTGCCAGCACAGGTAAGGGCTCTCTGAACTTTGCCCAGGCTATTCTTATTCTAGCAGCTACACTTTCAGCGCACCCACCCCCACTACTAACTTGGTCACCCAGATAGCGGAAGCTATCAACTACCTCTAGTTTTTCTCCCTGGAATGAGACAGAAGTTGTTTCCTGTTTGTTTACAATGTTTATTGCACCTGAACATCTACCACATACAAAAGCTAACTTCCTAGTTAGCCTTCCTTTGATATTGCTGCACCTCTTATATGTCCATAGATTGCACTGGGTACATCTTATAGAGTTACTACCTACTCCTTTTCTATATATATATATATATATATATATATATATATATATGTAAATGTAAATGTAGTAAAACTGACAATAATGATAATAATTCATGGATGGAATTTATAAATATTTTAATGCATTGCAATGTGCATTTGCCATAAATCACATGTTTCTTACAATCATCATGGTTTGTATTCCTGGGATATATCCATAGATGTCACTGGATATTATGGACAGTAATGTGATCATCCCAGGAATATACACAATGATCATAAGAAAAATGTGATAGGTGGAAAAGTGCATAGTAATACATTAAAATGTTTTTACATTCCAACCACAGATTCTTCTTCTTCTTCTTCTTCTTCTTCTTCTTCTTCTTCTTCTTCTTCTTCTTCTTCTTCTTATTATTATTATTATTATTATTATTATTATTATTATTATTATTATTATTATTATTATTATTATTATTATTATTATTATTTTTATTATTATTATTATTATTATTATTATTATTGAGTGAGAGAGCAGTGCATGCCATCAAAGTGACTATGGAGAACAAATATATGAAGCCCAATATACCTATCATGACTACCCATCTGATAAGGGTACAACAGACACATGCATCACAATCATATGTGCACGGCATGTTGATATCAAGATAAAGAGCACATCACCTTGCAGGTAGGGCCCTGTTAGAATTTTCTTCAGGTCGAGTAGCTCAAAAGGTCCCTGAATAAGGCTTTTTTAAGGATGTTGAACAAAACACTTAGGCTTTCAGAAGTGAGTTATTCAAGTCCTGAAGAATTCCGCTCAACACATGGCTACTACTTCTGCTCATGATCAAAGATGCACATATCGTCAACCACCAAGGGACAAGTTCAACTGGTTAAGGTCAAACAACTGACAAGCAAATTTGTGGTATTGAGCAGAATACTTGCTGTAGCCCATTTTTTTTATACCAAGACAGTACATGTACATGATAATACTTTCAATCAGTTAAAATCAGAAGCCATGAGAGCCAGTGTCTGGTACTGCATCAGGATATTTATCATCATCATCATCATCATCATCATCATAATCATCATTATTATTATTATTATTATTATTACTATATTTATCCAGTATTATATTGGCACAGCTCAGTACAAGCCTATAAAACTGCTATTGCTCATTGGTATCATAAGGCTGTAGCCAGCATATAAAGATAGGAACTTTTATATGCATACTCAAGAATGTTTTCTATAAAGGAACTTACAGGATATATATATATATATATATATATATATATATATATATAGAGAGAGAGAGAGAGAGAGAGAGAAGGAGAGAGAGAGAGAGAATGAGAGAGAGAGATGCATGTATGTAATGATTAAATAAATATCTGAAGAAAACAGAACAGATTAATTTAATTACCTTTGTTCAGTACGTAAGCTTCAGCAATACTTTAAAATGGGATATTACTCATTGCATTGTAAAAGATTACCACCCTATCATATTTCCAAAGTCGAAATGACTGAAGTAGTACAATATTACTTGAATTGAGATAATGCAATATAAGCAACTCTATAGTGTAAATATCAATGCAACATATTTATTGAACATATGTTTAATACCAGAAAATGGGGATGTTCATCCAGAAAAGATCCCTTTAAAGATGTATTGTGTTAAAAACATTTTATATATATCAGGGCTAGACAAAATGAAATTACCTGAGATATATGGTATCTGAGGCTCTTGTGATCACTTCTGAAGTGATTTCATTTCATCTGTCTCTGAAGTAACTAATGCAATGCTACCCAAAAGAAACCAGAATTCTGCAATATTATTTTATTCACTTAGTTTTACATGTTTACACTTTGATCACCTTCAAAGTATTTGAACCAATGCATTGCTCCAGATATGTTTTCCACTGTTCAAAGCAGTGCTGGAACCTTTGCAAAGTGATGCCTTTGTCGGTCTTTTTCTTCACCTCTTCCAAATCTTCAAATTCCATAGCAGCAGCTTTCATCACCAATGATGACCTTCGAAAAAAGGCTTGGATCAACTTCCAATTTTTCTTTCAGTTCATGACATGCATCCAATTGTGACTGTTTTTGATCTTCCATGAGTGAGGCAGAATTTTACTGCAACTCTTTTCATTTGCAATTCTTCGCTCAAAATTCATTGACAGAATTTCTAAAACACACTAGTTATATTAAAAAGTTTGTCGATTGTTTGGTGATGGTCCTCCAAGATCAGTTCATGAATTTTCACAATGTTTTCATTTGTTTGGGAGGTTGACAGTCACTCTGAATGGGGTTGGTCTTCATGCAATAAGTGACCATTCCTAAAGCATGAAAACCACTTGTAAACTTGTGTTTTGCTCATGGCAGCGTCCTTGTAAGCTGTTTGAAGCATGACAACTGTTTGAATTCCTGTTTTCCCCAGCCAAAAATAAGAATATCATGGAAGCATGCTGTTTCTTTGTTTCAGTCATCGCGAAAATCGATGAACAGGGGAGAAGCATTGCAAAAGAAAGGTGCACTGTGTGACCTCAACATATGTTGCTGGTCGGCAGACTTATAATTAAGGGTTGCATCTCGTGGCTTCTAGTGGTGGAAGCCTTAACTGCAGCGGACTTGTCTCATACAGAACGTTTCCAGTTACTTTTGGGTACCCTGTCGTTCATTCAATTCACGGCATTATTGAAAGCATGATGCACTTAAATGAATTTCTTTTGTTTTTCTTTGTTATTCAAAAGGTGTTTTGTTCAACATCCTTAAAAAAGCCTTATTCAGGGACCTTTTGAGTGGAATGGGTTACTCGACCTCAAGAAAATTCTAACAGGGCCCTACCTGCAATGTGATGTGCTCTTTATCTTGATATCAACATGTCGTGCACATATGATTGTGATGCATGTGTCTGTTGAACCCTTATCAGATGGGTAGTCATGATGGGTATATTGGGCTTCATATATTTGTACCCCAGTGTCACTTTGATGGCATGCACTGCTCTCTCATTCAATAATAGACAAACTCCTCTACCACTTTCAGTATTGTTCCTTCAGCCAAAATAGTTGGTTCCACATTTGGATTTCCTGGTGCAGCCTGAAACATTAGAACAGTCTTGTTCAGGCTAATGCTTTGCAAGAAGCAGAAATGCAATTCATAAGTATTTGCACGTCATCCACTGTATGAGTGACTTAGTCACAGTCATCTACATAAAGGAGGTCATGAATAAGAGACTTTTGAAAAACTTTTGAATTGGCAGCAAATTGGCACAGATTAAAGAGGCAGCCAGAAGAATGACACCTGACATATATTCCCAGAGAGCTAACGTTAGCAAAGGTATGTGTAAAAGCAGCAGCAAAGTACAAAGAAAAGAGAGTTGGGGCAAGGATGTCACCCTGCTTGACACCATTCTCTACAGGAATGTGTCCTATCGTGCCACGACCAACATTGACCCAAACCTCCATCCTATCATGAAATGATTTAATTATAGATACAAAGTGATCTGGACATCCAAGTTTGCCAAATATTTTCCATAGCAAGGCCATATTCACAGTATCAAAGGCCTTGGTTAGATCAATGAATAACTAGATCCACATTCTGCTCATAGCACCTCTCCTGCATCTGTTTTGCTGTGGAAATCATATCCATTGTCTCTCTACCAGATCAGAAGCCACATTGGGATTCAGTTAGGACACCATTTACGAGACACTCGTTCAGGCAGGTAAGAAGAATATTTGCCAGAACCTTGCTAGCAGTTGATAGTAGAGCAATACCTCTGTGGTTACCACAAGTTATTCTGGCTCCTTTTCCTTTATAAAGAGGAAGAATGATTGCATCCTTCCAATCCTTAGGCATTGCACTATCCCTCCAGACTACACTAATAAGTTCATGAAGAGACTGTATGATGTAATCACCACCAAATCACAAAACCTCAGCACAAACTTTATCCCTTCTAGGTGTCCTGCCAAGATTCAGTTTACTTATTGCTGTCATTACCTCATCTACTGAGTGCATGGAATTTAAGGAACCAATGATAGGCTTCTGTTGCATAATTTCAATCACTGTTTTATCCACAAATGACTCATGGTTCAAAAGTTCAGAGAAGTGTTCAATCCAGCGACCTGTGATTTGTGTTGATTTAGTGAATTGAGCAGAAGTGTCCTTGGAATGCAAAGGAGCTGATGCAGACCCTCTTAGGCCCATAAACCTGCTTCGTAAGATGGTAAAGCTTCTTGCAGTGATTTGCATCAGCAGCAGCTTGAACATCATGAGCAAGATCCTCCCAACTAGTGTTCTGCATCTTGCTGAGAGATCGCTGCAGTAGTGATTTTACACTGTTATAGTAAGCAAGTGCTAGATTTCGATGCACAGCCGAAAGTCCTCTGTGCAACAATACATTGTAGATATGGTGCATTACAAACAATAGTTGCTGAACTTCAGCATCATTTTCATCAAACCAGTCTCTGTATATATAGGCACAGGCATGGCTGTGTGGTAAGAAGCTTGCTTTCCGACCGCATGGTTCTGGGTTCAGTCTTACTGCATGGCACCTTAGGCAAGTGTCTTCTACTATAGCCTCCGGTTTACCAAAGCCTTGTGAATGGATTTGGTAGATGGAAACTGAGAGAAGCCCATCATGTATATATATATATATATATATATATATATATGTATGTATTTGTGTGTCTGTGTTTGTCCCCACCATCATTGCTTGAAAACCGATGCTGGTGTGTGTACATGCCTGTAACTTAATGGTTCGGCAAAAGAGACCAGTAGAAATAGTACTAGGCTTACAAAGAATAAGTCTTGGGATCGATTTATTTGATCAAAGGCAGTGATCCAGCATGGCTACAGTCAAATGATTGAAGTAAGTAAAAGAATAAAAGAATAAAAGAAATATATACATACATGTATGTGTGTGTATATAATATATACACACACATACACACACACACACACACACACACACACACACATATATATATATATACATATACTAGCAGTAGTACCCGGCGTTGCACGGGTCTTAATAAATTACCATTCAACTGCAGAAAAATGACGCCTTACACATGAGAAAACTTTTTGAGCCCTACCTCGGCTACCGTGTTAGTGCAATTCTCTTCTGATTTCAACACCTTACTCCTCAGCCCAGCACAGATTAGAACCATACACTTGTGAATGAAGCCATAGAATGAAGCACACAGATAAACATATAGGAAGAGAATGAGTTGAACAACTTCACTGTTTCCTAAAAGGGAACCGTTTGAGCACTAGATTGCTCCCAGTCGAAGGTGGTAAATGGTCAACAGTTGGAATGTTGCCCTCAAGAGATTCATGCAACACATAGCTGCCATGTGTTTTGTAAATTGGTATCGTTTCCATTGAATTGGTCACTTTAATGTTATGAATAAACATGCTTGAGGTAATCGACCATATAGAAGGCAGCAGAAATGTCCTCAAATATGCGATACCTAACCTGCCTTTCCACTGGTCCGTTTGTAGCAGCTGTTTGACAACATTGGTTCTTCGCATTATTATCGTGCAACTGCATCAAATTGTCACCTCTTTGCCATCGTAGGAGCACCACATGAACGCCTTCCATAGACCCACAGAGTGTCAAGAGGCAGGCGACCTTTTCTGATGCTTGCGTCTGATATGAGAAAAATAGTAAAAGTATTTGAGTGAACCCCGTTATATGCATGCATGGCGATAACATACCCACTTCAGCCCTGGCAAATATGTAGCAGTTTGTTCTAGACATTGGTTCTTGTCTTCCCCTGATGTGTTAATGTGAACAGTCTGTTTCTACTGCGGACTCTGGAGCATGCAACATACAGCTGGCCATGGGAAAAGCAAGGCTCTTCCAAGAGAAGTCCGGCCACAGAAAGAGTCTGGCCCTGGGACTTGTTGACAGACATGGTGAAGCTGGAATTGCAGTCTTCTGAAGGCGAAAGGTATGTCTGTTCCCGAGGGAGTAAGGGGAATCCTGGGAATGAATACATCCTCACCTTTCCCGCATCCAGATAGGATGGTTGCCTCAACAACATGCTTCATCAAATTTTTACAACCGAGTTTTTGCGGAAACCAAACATTTATTGAAGCAGTTGTTATGACTAAAACCATGTCCCGGAACATACCTAATGCATATCTGAAATTTCAATCAAACCAGTTTGGTGATTCAGTGGTTTGGCCCAGCTTCACCTGAAAGTACTTGTACACGGAAACCGTAAACAGTGCAAAAATATAAATTTTTGAAAGGCAGCTTGGGTATTGATTTAATTCAAGTGGTTACCAAGGTTATTGCCTTAACCGTCCTTTCTCAAGTGTAAGGCCTCATGTTTCCGCAGTTTCATGGTAATTTATTAAGACCCATGCAACGCCGGTTACAACTGCTAGTGAAATGGATGAAGGAAGTAGTAAGTACTTACCAGTAGCTTGCGCAGTGCAGAGGCTGTTATTGCTTTAGCTATCTCATGCTACACATAGAAATTGCTTTCATTTATTGCAATGGAAAGCCTCAGTGCCGGATGTTTACTGTTATTGGCAGTGGCTATTTTGAGGTCATGTGGGGTCACAATGTGTGTGCACACCATGGTGGAGATTAATTGTTTATGCATCGGAGAAGGAATGGGGTCAGTGTTCTGAGAAAAACAAATCAGGAACTACCTCAACAAAGGCATTTTGTTCGAATGTGAGTTTGTTGAATTGTGCTCAAACAAAGTGCAATTTAATGAAATGAACCATGACATAAGATTTGTTGGGTGAAAATGCATTCGTTTAGCGAGTTTGGTTTAAATCAGCTCAATGGTTCCGGCACTATAGCCTGCCTTAAAGGCATTTTTTGAGTCAGTTTTTCCTGTGTTGTACTCAAACGAAATGGAATTTGTAAAAAATAATAATTAAACAAAAAACCTTGGGTAAGAATGCATAGGTATGTCAAGTTTGATCAAAATCAAATGACTTTTTAAAAAAATCGATAATTATCAATCGAATTTTTGTGAAAACCGAACATTGATGCAAGCAGTTGTTATGACTAAAACATACCTTGGAACATACCAAATAGAAATTTCAGTCAAGTCAGTTAGGTGGAACTTGAGTTATAAACCTTCACACTTGCACACACACACACGCACACACACATACACACACAGTCAGTTTCTGTCTTATATATAAAGATATACATACATATATACATACATGCATACATCCTAAAGATGGAGCCTTGTATCTATGTTGGAAATGGCTCCCTCTCAGTGGAAGATTTATAATAATTAAAAACAGAAAACACATATAAATATATATATATATATGTGTGTGTGTGTGTGTGTGTGTGCACTTGTGTATGTATGTGTATATATGTATATGTATATATATATATATATATATATATATATATATATATATATATATATATATATATATATATATATATATATATATATACACATATATAGCTTATTTCATGTTATATGTTATTTCTGTACTGAATGTACTTGTATGAATTTGTTTTAATATTGTTAGAAGTATATATTTCATATGTGATCTGGTATTCTTGGTTAGTTCACAACTATACTGAACTTGAACATTCATTAATATACTGAAAATATGTTTTCTTCAAACTCAGAATTATTCAACAAAAGGAAGTCACAGGACCATTATGCATCCCGAATGTGAATGGAATGATAATAGAAGAAGCAAGCAATAAAACTGATATTCTTATTCATAACTGTTTCATATTTGCTCATATATTCTACATATAAATTTTGTGTATCCACCAAATGATTCAAAGTCTCTCTCAGAAGAAGATGATAAGAAGCAGAATATTGATCTGTGTTATATTAATGACTAGCATCTATAATGTCAATTTTAACCTCTCAGTCAATGAAAGCTAAACAAAATTCTACAATACAGACCATCAACAAAATTAATATGGACTTATACGTGGTAAAGTGACTGGCAATGGTGACCAAGTGATTTACTAAGTTGTGAGTTCAGCTGAAGTACTACCATAATAATATAACATCAAATCCCCTTTCATTCCCTTTTTTTTCTTTTTCTCTTGTCTTCTTTTCTTTTCTCTTGCTCTTTTCTCCCCTTCTATTTCTCTCTATCATTACTTCTTAGGTTCTCTATAGTTTTTCTTTATTTCTGCAATGAAGAATTTCCTAATGTAATGAAAAACTATTTCCTCAAAGAATTATCATTTTCTTTTAATGAAATTATCTGGCATTATGCCAACCTATTTAGGATTTCCTGCTGTAGTGTAGTGTACTGAATTCTATATATTCAAAAGACTAATCTTAATTTGAATTCCTCCCCTGGAAAGTAGATGTTTCTTCCACACCAGTCAATTTAAATAATGACTATAGCCAATTTATTACACTATTTCCTAGTGTTCAAAACACTAATAAGGAACATTATATGTGTATGCATATATCTTTATGTGCATAGTTGCTACTTACGCATATATATAAATATATGTAGGATTATTTCTGTGTTTTTCTATATGTGTGTGAATCTGTGTGTGTGTGTGAGTGTGTGTTTGCATGCATGAACAATTCTATGAGTGTGCCTGTATGTTCAAAATTGATTTTTATCATCTTTGTATATCATAGCCATATATATTTTGGATGTGAACATATATTTGTAAGTGAATGTGTGTATGTTTAAATATGAGTTAGTATGCTTGTGTATATATATATATATAT
>NC_068992.1:33442310-33445731 GCF_001194135.2 Octopus bimaculoides | reverse complement strand
TATGTACGTGTGTGTGTGTGTGTGTGTAGAAGGGGAGAGAGAGGGGGGTCATAAAAGTGACAGAAGGTACTGACTAGCACCACTTTTGCTAAAAATAAGTGTTAAAACAACTCAAAAGCCACAAAAGTACTGTCTTAATGACTAAGAAAGGAAGGTAATTTCCCAGCTCATATAGTCAGATCACAACTTTGGATTTTGATGCAGACCATCTTAATCCTCATCAGCGACTCTTGATGCATAGGGTTAAACTCAACTACCTCTGTCAGTCTTATAAGAAAAACTGTTGAAAGCATGTATTGATTTTCGAAACAGTTAAAGTGTAAACAATATATTAAAAAGGGTGGTTTATTAGCAATTAGAACCAAAAGGCAAAGTTAGCAGAAGTCACAAAAGTGACAAAGGGTACTCAATAGCAGCGCTTTTACTAAAAATAAGAGTTAAAAAAACTTGAGTCTAACCCTAGGCATTAGGAGTCACTGATGAGGATTAAGATGGTCTACATCAAAATCCGAAATTGCGATCTGAATATACACCTCGCCAGGAACTTACCTCCCTTTGTTAGTCATTAAGACAGTGCTTTTGTGGCTTTTGAGTTGTTTTAACTTTTATTTTTAGTAAACATGGTGCTAGTCAGTACCCTCTGTCACTTTTGTTACCACTATTAACTTTGCCTTTAGGTTGTAATTGCTAATAAGCCACCCTTTTTAATTTACACACACACACACGTATAAACATGCTCAAACACACTGACATACGCACACACACTCCATTTCTTAAATACAAACTGAGCCTTTTATTAAAACCCATAGTGAGGATATTGTTTTCCTTTCATTGCCTACACCATATATATTCTTGTACTGATACCACTTGCATAGTCAGCTTGAAGAATTATGTACAGATTGAGTAACCAAGGAAACGAACTCACATCCACTAAATAAACAACAGTACCCAACATTTGACATTTAATCAATGCTGCATTCATTATTCTATTGTCTTGTTTGTTGGACAATTCAGTAATGGAAATTAGGAGCTTTAAACCTATCATCTTTTTTTATTGTTGTAGGTTTAATGTACCTTCTTTCTTAATGATTCCAAATGGAATTCATCTTTACACTAGGTCTTCAGAGGAGGTTATCAAAGCCTTGCAAATGTGTTGATTCTTTCAATTGTCTAAACCATGTTGAGACAGAAAAATCAGCATGGCTGATCATTTGTGAAGGGAAAAGGGAATTCAATAATCTTTGTGGAACAAAGTTAGGATAATGGATTTGGAACAACACTGGAAGATAAGATGACTGAAAGAATCATCACATATGTTAGGCTTTGATAACCTCATCAGTGAGCTTGCAATAGAGATGAACGCCATATGGATGATTTTAATTAAGAAACGAAGAACATTAAGTCACCGACCACAAAAGTGTTGTGTTTATAGCTCTTAATTTCCATTACACAATTTTCCTATGGGATAACAGAATAATGAATAGAAGTGTTCATTAAGTGGGCATGAGTTAAGTCCCTTGATCAGTCAATATTTCTCCTTTCTCTCTTTCTCTCTTTTTTTTCTCTCTCTTTCTCTCTCTTTTTTTCTCTCTCTTTCTCTGTATGTACACACAAGCACACACACACATACCCACAGATGCATGCACAGGTATACATATTCTTTTATTGCTTTACTGGTTTCAGTCATTTGACTGTGGCCATATCGGAGCACTGCCTTAAAGGGTTTAGCCAAAGAAATTGACCTTAGGCCTTATTCTTTGTAAACCGAGTACTTATTCTACTAGTTTCTTTTGCTGAATCACTCAGTTACAGGGATGTAAACACCCCAACATCAGTTGTCATGTGACAGTGAGGGGACAAACACAGACACAAACGCACATAGATCTATACATATATATATAAAGTAAGTGAAAGACGAAGATGGAAGATACAAGAATTTTTATCTTTCTAACTTTCATATATTATCCCTTCTTGCTGTACTCCCACCCACTGTCCGTTCTCTATTATCTATATATTTCTTTCCATGTAAACATCACTCGATCTCTGTTTTGTCTTAAATTCATGCTTATTCATGTATTTTTTTCTTTACCTTATTCAAGTTATCGCTTTTTCTTCACTTTATTCAAGTTATGCTCCTCTAAGCCCAAACCTGTCTAAAATTTTGTCTCTCCTCCCTTTAAAAATTGGATACATCTAGCATCAACCCATCATGGGTGGGATGCTTAACAGCTGGTTCAGGAGCATCTGACAGTGGAGATGTGTCTCTTCGAGAGATAAGTAAATGTAACTGGTTAAAATAACGGTTTTGCAATGTATCTTCTATTTTGTGTAAAGAAAGCAGCAAATTAAAGAATATAGCTTCAATATAGAAACTCAATAATAAAATAACAGATGCCAAAAAAAAAAAAACTCGCAATACAGCAAGGAAAGACTTGCGATTTTGTTTCTTTTTTGCATCTGTTATTTTATTTTTGATCTTCTATATAAATAAAGATATATCTTTTAATTTGTTGCTTTTCTTTACATGAAACGAGAAGATACGTTGTAGAATTGTTATTTTAACCAGTTATATCTACTTATCACCCAAACAGACACATCTGCACTCTCGGATGCTCCTGAACCAGCTGTTAAGTATTCCACCCATGAGGGACCAATGCTAGATGTGTCCAAACAATTGTTGTGATTAATAAAAATTCTCGTATCTTCCATCTACCATATACATAATGAACACTGCAAAAGCTACCATGTATAAACCGCTTGTTTTATTATCTAATAATTACACATACATGCACATATATATATGTGATGGATTTCTTTCAGTTTCTGTCTACCAAATCCACTCACAAAGCTTTGGTCAGCCCAAGGCTATAGTAGAAGACACTTGTCTGAGGTACCACACATCAGGATTGAACCCAAAACAATGTGGTTGGGAAGCAAGCTTCTTACCACACAACCACGCCTGCACCTCTATGTATATATGCATGTATATATATATATATATATATATATATATATATATATATGTATGTATGTATGTATGTATGTATGTATGTATATATATATATATATATATATATACATACATACATACATACATACATACATACATACATACATACATACATACATACATACATACATACACACAGACAGACACACACACAGACACACACACACACACGTACACACACACACACACACACACATATTTATACCGGTCCTTGGTAGTAAAGTGATAAGTGTGCCTGCCTCTCACTCAGCAGGCTGGACTCAATTCTCTGCCTGGGAGTTGATTATACTCATCCAAACCATGCCAGCATAGAAAGCAATCAGTAAATGATATGTAAGTATTTATATGTGTATGCATGTATGTATATATATATGTATATATATATATATATATATATATATATATATATAT
>NC_068992.1:33423714-33442294 GCF_001194135.2 Octopus bimaculoides | reverse complement strand
TGTGTGTGTGTGTGTGTGTGTGTGTGTGTGTGTGTGTGTGTGTGTGTGTGTGTGTGTGTGTGTGTGTGTGTGTGTCTGTATATAAATATATATATATGTAGATGCAGCAAAGCTGACAAACTACTAATCATTTCAGCGAAATGGCCATGCTTGAAAACTAGAAAAAGTGTAGGTAGAAATTCCATATGGTGTACTTAGAGCATGCTATAGACACATAAGATGATTTTAGGCAAAACCACTTCTTGTTATCGCATCATTATAATAGGAATCATTTCTGTTGAAAATGTCCTTTTAAGTTGGGGAATTATTCTGCTTGCAGCACCTATGAGATTCTCAATCAAGAATGAACTGTTAGAAATTATTAGCAATATATGTAGATGTTTCCCTCATTTGGCTTCTTGTTCATATAGTATCTAAAATCTGAAAATTAGCTATGGTTAGACTGGTACTAACAAAGATGCTTAAAATGAATTCTTCAAATATTTCTATCAGTTCTTTTCTTCTTACATCCATGGTATGGCTTTTGGTGTCATATGAAATAACTGAACTATTAGCTCTATACAGCCCACAGTTTTAAAGGTGGTTTGATTTGTTAAATGAATTGTTACATGAGGTCAGGAACCAGTACTCAATTACAACTACCTATGCAGATGCTGAACAGATGCAGCCCCATTTTTTTTTATTTAGTAAGAATTGTATTATTATCACACTTCTCCAAATGTAGACAACAAACAAGCACCTTCTAATGGTGTTGATAGAAATAAAAGGGACCAACCTGAAGCACATGTAAAAACCATTGTAGCCAGGCATTTAAAACTCTCCTGGTTGAGGCATATGAAGAATTATACATTTCTTTTGACCAGTTCATTTCGAAAAGTAAGGGAGCAGAAATGTGAATGTGCCCCATTAAGCTGGAATATCATAGGCAGTGTTATACTATATAGCAACAGATCACTGATGTGAAGGTCATACTCAGCTAAGAAATATCAAATCCTGAAGCAGTCAAAGGTAGTATGCAATGTGTAATTTATAAAGCATTTATAAAAAAAATTTGTATATGTGTGTAGATATACATATGTGTGTGTGTGTGTGTGTACATGTGCACATATACACACACATGTGCATGCATGTGCACAAACAAACATCCAAACACATTTGTATTAAATGGCACGGAAATACAGAGGAATGAGAGGAAATAGAAAAACAATTGTAAATTCCCTTCACCAACTGATTTCACTCAGTAATTTGAAGGAATTATTTAGTCTTATATATTCTTACATGGTAACATATTTTTAGATTTCCATAATGGATTGAATACAAACCAGGAAATTGAATATATTTTCCTGAAATCATATGAATTCACACAGCTGGTGCTTAACTCCAGTTTCCAATTTGTTAAGTGGATGACAGGGAAATCTGCCAACTTTTATAACATGCAAGTCTGTTTGAAAACCTTGATATATATTTTCCTTCTTGATAATATAAGTTATAAAGAGGTTTTCTTTTGCATAATCCACAGCATATTTGAAAAAAGTATCCTAAATTCTAAGACAGCACATTCCAAAATAGTTAAGACATTCATTAAATGTTACAAAATTGTATATTTGAGGATTTTATACAAGAAATCATATCTAAATACTTCATAAAATATCTCTGTGACATAGTCTGTTCACATGGGTCCCTTACATGGAAAACCTTTGATTCACAGCAATGTAAGTGTACTGTGTCCCAACGTGCTATACACTTTCCTACATGCCAAAATCTAAAACTAAATGCACCAGATATTTTCCCCTCTACTTCATTAGTATTAAACAAACCTTATTACTATCACTCACTGCATTCACTTTAACACATTGCTTCCTCCTTTCCCAAACCTCATAACCGGCTGCTTTGAGCTTTGTTGATTCTATGCTGACTATCTGTGGCATCTAATGTGCTTCATTACTGACTCATTAGAAACAAGTAGGCAAGTAACTAAAACCGTCCTCTTCAACATGTCCTTCTACATGCCACTAAACAAAACTCTCAAACCTCAATCCCTCCTTTGGTTCATTCTTAGCTATACTGCAGCAGTTTAGTTTAGCAACTGAAAATAGCCAACAACCCTTGAAAGAAATCCCTCACCTCTACCAACTAGAAAACTCTTGCATATCATCATAAATCCTCCAAGACCAACATCCAAACTGTATAGGATTCCTTCATGCATCACACAGCCTACAAGCACTCCTGTCTCCTAAAATGCACTTAGTCCGTTTGGTTCTTTGCAAAAAAAAAATCTCCACAAACTTTGTAAAAACCTATTTTCTCCACTTTGCCAATAGATCCAACTTCATAGTAGATATACTCTGGTAAAATCTCCTCCCCAAATTTCCTCTCTGCTTCATCAGGCCCACCACCACCACCACCACACACATAGATGGAAAATGGGAAAGTGCCTATAGTTGCTTCAAGCCAACATGAATGTTGGTCATAAAAATGTCCCTTCCATTATCCCATTACCTCAAACAGTATATTCCTGAGTTAGCTCCTATCTTCATCATACTGTTCAATATCTTTTTTACCATACTTCATTCTATAAACATACATGTGGGTATGTGTGTATATGTGTGTGTGTATGTGTGTATGAATTTATTTTAGGCATTGGTGTGGCAGTGTGGTAAGAAGTTTTCTTCCCCACCACATGGTTCTTGGTTCACTCCCATTCTATGGCACTTTGGCAAGTGTCTTCTACTATAGCCCTGAGCAATAGATAGAAGCTGAAAGAAGCCCATTCTGTGTGTGTGTGCGTGTGTGTGTGTGTGTGTGTGTGTGTGTGTGTGTGTGTGTGTGTTTGTGCATGCATGTGCATGTGTGTCTTTGTGTTTGATATCCCCACTACCACTTGACAACTGGTGTTGGTTTGTTTACATCTCTGTAACTTAGCAGTTCAGCAAGAAGACACTGATGGAATAAATACAAGACTTTAAAAAAAAGAACTGGGGTACTTTGCTCATCTGAACCCTTGAAGTACATGGCTACAGTACAAGATGAAGGACAAAGGATAAATAACCTAGATTAACAATTATCAGACTCTTTTCTCTGTCGTGTAGTTTAGACTAATTAGAAAATGAAATAATGCATTCTAAATCTCTCAGAGAGATTTATACAGTAGTAATACGATAAAGTGGTGGTATGTTGTCAACTTAATGTGACAGTCCCGTGAAAGAGAAGAATACTACTGCAATTTAACCCTAGGAAGCACCTCTTCCTGTTGGCCTTGACACATTTCCTGACTTAAAAAATGGTACTTTAAAGTTTTACCCTATAAATATAAATAATATAAACTAATCAATCTTGCAAAAACCTAAGTCTTAATAAGTAGGAAGGCAGACAAACCACAAATCTCTTTAGGTAGATGACCCTGCTTGATCTCTAGAAAAGGCATAGGAAGAAACTCCATAAAATATACCCGGTGTAAGCCATGGACACATAAGAGGTGCAGCAATAGCAAAGGAAGGCTAACTGGGAAGATAGTTTTTGTGTGTGGCAAATGCTCAGGAGCAATAAACACTGAAAATGTGCAGAAAACAGCTTCTGTCACATTGCAGGGGGAAAAACTAGAAGTAGTTGATAGCTTCCGTTACCTAGGTAACCAAGTCAGTAGCTGGGGGTGGATGCTCTGAGAGCATAGCTGCTAGAATAAGAGTAGCCTGGGCAAAGTTCAGAGAGCTCCTACCTCAGCTGGTGGCAAGCGCCTCTTGCACAGGGTAAAAGGTAGACTGTATGACGCATGTGTGCAAACAGCCATGCTACATGGCAGTGAAACATGGGCTGTGACTCTTGAGGGCATGTGTAAGCTTGGAAGGAATGAAGCTAGTATGCTCCAATGAATGTGTAATATCAGTGTGCATACATGACAGAGTGTAAGTGCCTTGAGAGAACAGTTGGACACAAGAAGCATCAGATTTGGTGTGCAAGAGAGACGACTGAGCTGGTATCGTCATGCGTCGTGTATGGATGAGGACAGCTGTATGAAAAAGTGTCACACCTTAGCAGTAGAGGGAACCTGTGGAAGAGGTAGACCCAGAAAGACCTGGGATGAGGTGGTGAAGCATGACCTTTGAATGTTGGGCCTCACCAAGGCAATGACAAGTGACCGAGACCTTTGGAGATGTGCTGTGCTTGAGAAGACCCAGCAAGCCCATTTAAGAGTACCCTTCAATCATTGGGCAATAAACTGCACTTGCAAAGACCTGTTGAGGCAAGTGAAGTTGTCGTGGCTGATGACAGTACTACCTGATTGGCACCAATGTTGGTGGCATGTAAAAGGCACCATTCAAGCATTGTCGATGCCAGTACCGCCTGGTTGCCCCTCATGCTAGTGGATTGTAAAAAAGCACCTACTATACTCTTGGAATGGTTGGCGTTAGCAAGGGCATCCAGGTGTAGAAACTTTGCCAGATTGGATTGGAGCCTGGAGCAGCCTTCTGGTTTACCAGCCCTCAGTCAAACTGTCTAACCCATACCAGCATGGAAAGGAGATGTTAAACGACGACAACGACGACGATGATGATGATGAGAGAAAGAAAGGCAGCAAGCTGGCAGCATTGTTAGCAGAAATGCTTAGTGGCATTTCATCCATTTTTACGTTCTGAATTCAGATTCCACCAGAGCTAACATTGCTTTTCATCCTTTTGGGGTCAATAAAATGAGTGCCAGTTGAGCCCTGGGGTCACTGTAATTAACTTAACCCCTTCCCCAAAATTACTGGTTTGTGCCAAAATTAGAAACCAACATAATATAAACAAAATTACAGTGTATCTATTTCTTCATTTAGTAAGTGAATTAAAATTGCAAAAGCATAATATTTAGAATTTCAGTTTCTACTTTTCATATTTTTTTTTAATATAATGTTATTATTTTTGCAGTGCACCTAGCTTACACCTTGCAGCACACCAGTATGTTTAGGAAGCACTAATCTTAATAGATAATTTCATCAGTGAGGGGACATGAGAAGTATCAGGTCATTCCATAAATTCTGTCCGAATTTTGAATAATGAAAACAAGTGATCAAATGTTATATTTAATTGAAATATAATCATCAGTGTACTTATCTTGATTATCTATGACTTCCTTCCATCTATTTACAAGCTTTTTAATTCCATCAATGCAAAACTCTTTTGGTTTCAAAGCAAAAGAACTCTGAAATATCAATTTCGACCTCCTCCTATCTTGTGGAAGTTATGTCCCCCAGATGATTCTGTAAACTACAAAACAAATGGTAGTCTGAAGGAACAAGGTTGGGAGAATAAGGTGGATGAGGAATTTTTTCCCAACCAAGCTCTTCGATCTTCTGTGATGTGATCTTTGCAGTGTGGGGTCACGCGTTGTCCTGATGAAACATCACTCCTTTTCGATTCACTAAAGCGGGTCTTTGTTTCTTCAAAGCTTGGTTCAAATGCTCTAATTGCTGACAGTAGACTTGTGCATTGATTGCTGTATTAGGTGGTATCAATTCAAAGGGAATTACTCCTTTGCAATCCCACCAGATTGAGAGAAGAACCTTTTTCCAATGAAGTTCCCTTCTCGGTTGTGGTTGAGCTTTCCCCTTTTACTAAGCCACTGTTTACGATGTATAACATTTCGATGGAAGATCCATTTTTCATCACCAGTCACAAGTCTACTCAAAAGGGGTGAAATGAGTTTGTGAGAATGGAGAGAAGAGCAGATGTCAACTCGGGATTTGCAGTTGCTTTCGGACAATTCATGAGGCACCCATTTTCCAAGTTTAGGAACCTTTCCAAGTTGTTGAAGATGATGAACAGTTGTATGGTTTGAACTAAGCTTTATTGCCAATTCTTCAGCTGATAATGCAGGATTTTCTTCAAGTAATGCCTCAAGGATCTTATCATCAAACTCAACTGGACGTCCTGTTCAATCTTCATTTTCAAGGCTTAAATCTCCACTTCTGAATTTTCAAACCATCTGCAAGTTCTTTCCTTCAAGCATTCTTTCTCATAAACTGAGTGTATGTTTTGAGTTGCTTTGGCAGCAGAGTTCCGTTTTTTGTACTCATAAAGCGTTACGTGCCTTAAATTCTCTTTGGATACATCCATGTTAGAAATTGTTTTAATCAAAGAAATTTTATGCATTATTTAGATTATTTACATTATTTACATTCAACGGATATTTGTCCTCATCTTGCTTGTTGTTAACAAAAGTTTTCGGCTGATATACCCTCCAGCCTTCTTCAAGTGTCTTGGGGAAATTTCGAACCTGGGTTCTCATTTCTAAGGTATTTTCGATGTTATTAATTATTATTATTATTATGTTTGTTTTTCTTCTTTCTTCAAATTTTCTTCCATTTCTTGCCGAGTGTTTTCCGTACACCTAGGGCAGAGAAACTCATTGTATGCATTCCCAGTTTACACACGCAAATTCACAGGTAAAATATGTATTAAGAAAAATTAATAAATAAATAAATTCATGAATGGATGTTGTTTTCACAGCGATAAGGCTCTTCTCAGTACTGAGTCGCTCCAGTTAACACAATTTTTTGTGCTTCCTTTAGGGATGATAGGCCTGGTATCATTTTCAAATAGGTTTCAGTACCTTTTTTTATCATTCCTAGAGATCCTACAATCACTAGTACGGTAGTCGCCTTGAGGTGCCACATTTTTTCAATTTCTATTAGCAAGTCTTTATATTTACTGATCTTGTCAAATTCTTTTGCCGCTATATTGTGATTGCAAGGAATACTCATTTCAATTAATAAACATGTCTTCTTTGTCTGATCTTTTATAATAATATCTGGTTTATTAGCTTTTATACTTTTGTCGGTACATACAGGGAAGTCCCGCAGAATCAATACATTTTCTCCCTCAGTCACAGCTTCAGGATGGTGTTTATATCATTTGTCAGCGGTTTTGATTTTATAATGCCGACATATTGGCCGACTCTGTCATGTTTTGCTTTATATTCTACAGGTGCTAATACTCTACACCCTGAGATTATGTGGTCTATAGTTTCAATCGCATCGTTACAGAATCGGCATTTTGGGTCAGCTCCATTTTTTTCACATTAACTTGGTAGTTCTGGGTTAATAAGCTTTGGTCTTGAGCAGCTAATATGAAGCCTTCACTCTCTGCTTTTAGCCCTGAACTTCGTAACCATTGATGCATGTGTTTCTGGTCGACATCAGCTTGTTTGCTACGAGCCACATACTTGCCATGCAGAGGTTTCTGTTCCCATCTGCTAGCTAATTTTTCATGTGCTTTTGTCTTTGCAATTAATTTTATTTTCTTTGCAGCAGCAGTTGGCGCATTTTCTTCAGCCTGATCAAACTGGTAGGTATCTAAGAGATCAGTAGCGAATTTTTTGCTCTGGTCTTTCATGTTTTTCAACAAGTTTCAGCATCCAATCGTTGGTTGTTTCAAGGTATTTGGCCAGTCCAATTGTGGTGGTTTTGTACGTAAGTTCAAGCTGGATCAAGCCTTGACCTCCCTGAGCTCTGGGAAGGTAAAACGATCCACGTCTGCCTTTGGGTGGTGCATCTTATTACAAGTCAGTAGGTTGTGGATTTTTCTATCAATTTTCATCATTTCACTGGTATTCCAGTTAAGCACATTGAAGGTATAAAGAACAGCTGGGACTGCTAAGGAATTTATGGCTAACACCTTGTTATATGCATTCAGCTCAGACTTCAGAACTGCTCGAACTCTTCTATAACATTCCTTCCTAACCTTCTCTTTCATGCTTGCATGCTGGATACCAATGCCTTTATTTATTCCTGGGTATTTATAGGTTTATTCCTGCTCAAGTTCTTTTATTACTGTTTCGACATCTAATTCTATTGAACTTGACTTTACCAGTTTCCCTTTCTTAAAAGTGGCTTTGGCACACTTTTCAAGGCCAAACTCCATCCCGATATCATCACTGAATCCTTTCACAGTATGTAGTAGTCCTTCAAGCTCTTCATCATCTTTTCCATATAGTTTGAAATCATCCATATAAAATAGATGGCTTATTTTCCTGTTGTCAATTTTGTAGCCATACACTGTTTTATTCAGTTCACTTGAGAGTGGTATTAGTACTATGCAGAAAATTAGTGGTGAAGGTGAGTCACCTTGGAAAATGCCACAGTTTATGCTAATATTGTTTGAGTGCAATACTCCATTAGAATGATATAAAAGGAGCTTTGTGTTCTATAGTGACATATTATACTTTAAAAAATTTGAAATCACAGAAGAAATGTTGAATATGTCCAGCGATTTCAGAATCCACGAATGTGGTATGCTGTCAAAGGCGTTTTTATAATCAATCCATGAAGAACTGAGATTTCTGCGCTTGTTATAGCAGTTCTCAAGGATCATGCGATTAATTAAGAGCTGATCTTTGCATCTGTATGAGCCTCGTCTGCATCCTTTTTGTTCAGTGGGAAAGAGGTTATTCTCTTCCATAAACGTATATAATATTAGGACTGCTATGACTCCTTTGGAAGGAATATGTAGATAAAAAAGAAGAGTGCCATAATTAAATTTGTTGAACGAATTTGAATTTTTAATTTTTATCTACATATTCCTTCTAGAGAAGTCATAGCAGTCCTAATATCATTTATAAAAAATGAAGCAGACTGACATATCGAATTTTGAACCCGTTGAAGGTACGCGAGATACCAAAATATCGTTCAACAAATTTAATTATGGCACTCTTCTTTTTTATCTATTACCCACGAGCATATGGCGTAGTGGTTAAGAGCGTGGGCTACTAACCCCAAGATTCCGAGTTCGATTCCAAGCAGTGACCTGGACGATATTAATAATAATAACAACAACAACAACAATAATAATAATAATAACATCGAAAATACCTTAGGAATGAGAACCCAGGTTTGAAATTTCCCCAAGACACCCAAAGAAGGCTGGAGGGTGTATCAGCCGATACATTGTGTTAACAACAAGCAAGATGAGGACAAATATCCGTTGAATGTAAATAATATAAATAATGCACATAATTCCACATCTCTTAAATATAGAACTGAAAGAAATTTCAATTCTATTATTCTGTAAAATAATATTTAATTAGTTTAAATGTACACAAATGCATAAAAATAATTTTAAATTCCATTAGACATTCTTAAATACTATTAAATTTCATTCAGTTTTAAAAAAGGTAAAATCGGACAGAACTTATGGGATGACCTGATATTTAAAAACTTGTACATACTACTCCATCATCATCATCATTTAACGCCCATGTTCCATGCTAGCACAGGTGGGACAATACCACAAGAGCCGGCCATGCTGAAGCCTCCATCAGACTTCTGTGACTGTTTGGCAGGATTTTTACAGCTGGATGCCCTTCCTAACACCAACCACTTTACAATGTGGACTGGGTCCTTTTAAGTAGCACCTGCACTGACAGGGTCACCAAGTACTTGCAAGACAAAAACTTTTAAGAGGGGAGGAGGCATTGGAGGAGGTGATGATGAAAAGGTTATAGTGAGACAGATATAGGTGTCTCGCTGATGAGGAAGTACACGGTTACACGGCTGGAGAGAGAAAGATCAGGAATGAAGACAGAAAAAAGTGTGCTACCACAAAGAAAATACATGGTTGCCCAACCTGAGAGAAGTGCAGGAGGAGGAGGAGGAGGAGGAGGAGGAGGAGAGAGAGAGAGAGAGAGAGAGAGAGAGAGAGAGAGAGAGAATGGGGCAGACAACAGGGTGGAGATGGTGGCAAAATGCCGGGCATGTTCACAAGGAATGGGGATCAAAGTATAAATGAGATGGTTGTGTAAACGAAGAGAGAGATATAGATAGTGGCAAGTGCCAGGGCATGCCCTTGAGGTTCAAATGCCATAATATAAATGACAGGATATTACGAAGTGAGTGTAATCAAAGAGTGCGAGTAAGTAGCAAAAGACCTGGGTATATACAGAGTTGGAGGGGCTACTGGAGAGAAATGATACAGAGGAACAGAGGTGCAAGGACAGGATTGTGGAGTGAGAGCTAGGCAAGGAATGAAAAGTAGCCATAGTGAATGAAGGAGGAAATGCGAGGAAGAGAAAAGATGTAAATTGGTTAGTTGGGGTAGGGTGAGGGAAAAGTTTTCTTGTCATGTGTGGGTGGAACACTCATGTTGGTGGCTAACAAATGGCAATAATAAAGTGAGACAATGCATGTGGGTAGAATGCACAGGTCAGGGGCATGCAGAGAACAATGATATAGTGGGACCAGGCTAAGAGGACAAGACTGGGGATTAGGAGGTAATCATAGTACATGAAGTGGAAATGTGAGGAAGAGGAGGGATGTAGAGACGTAGTTTGGTTCATTGTGGTAGAGTGTGTGAGAAGTTTTTGACACAACGCTTCTAGAACTCAGTTTCACTGATGTGGGTGGGTCTTCTCAAGAACTTCATATCATCTGACATCTCGGTCCATGGTCATTTCCTCTGTGAGGTCCAACTTCCTGAGATTAGTCCTTACCACTTCATCCCATGTCTTCTTGGGCCTCTCTCTTCCATGGGTACCATCCACTTTCAGGGATTGGCTTCGTAAATTGTTTTATTTTGCAGTTCTGTTGTATACACAGATAAAACTGGAGAACATGGTTTTGTCATCAGGTGTTGGAGATATGTTTTTTCATAATTTTGGGGTGTTGATTTCCAAAAATGAAATCCATTTCTCTCTATCACATCAAGATTTTTCTCAAGGTCGAAATGTCCATTTTTCAACATTTCCAGTATTGTCGCTAATTTTTAGAATAGATTTGCTTTCATCAAATGCAGAACCATATATGGAGTTTGGCATAGCATTGAAAACAGTTTTTCAACATCATTTAAAGTAACTGCAACTACAAAATGAAAAGCATCAAACTTGAGCAACTTCCACTATTTTCAATCTAACCAGTTTTAAATGTCATGATGATGACAGAATTGTCCTTTATTCAATCACATCTTAAAAAACAAGCTCATTTCTGTGGTCCTTCATATCAAACATATATCATGTTTGTGGAATTTATCTGCAGAAGTGCCCATACTGTGCTTGATTAAGTGTGATTATCATTGCAAACCAGGTGAGACATGTTTTTTTGAATCTTTAACTATTTCTTATGAAAATTGGTGTTTTGAATATGCCCTTAATGTTTGAATTGTGAGGTTACATGGGTCAAGGTCACTTTTTGTCAAGCATGGTCAAAAAACTGTTGAAAGAACTTCATGGTATGTATGCTCTTTATGGAACTTTGCCATCACAAGTCTGCATTTGCTTACTCTATAACTGTTGACAATTCTAAAAAAGCCTTTATCAAGTGACAATCAGCTTGAATATATGTTATGTATTTCAGAAATATGGCCAGTTGTGAGAGAAAACAATGCAAAAACAGCCCTGATGTCTTCTGCTATATTTTTGTAGATGTTACACTTTACCTAGGCAGCAAAACAAAATCACAGATTTTGTGATGAGGGCTTACTTTACTTACTTTGGCATGGAACAAGTGGATCAAAAAAAAAGCCTGGGCACCCCACTGTGTAAAACATGTGTTGAAACACTGAGACAGTGACTATTTCAAATACTTAATCAGAAAGCTTCCAGTTTTGTCTTGAGAGAAAATTAAGTTTGGTCTGTTTGGTGGGTCACCGATTAAGTGGCTATTGTAGGATAAGTTGCTTTTGGAGACCGTGTCTGATGTTGAAAAAGAAGCATGGGATGCTTTGTTGCAGCTGTGTCTGATTTCCTGGGAAACAGGAATCATCAAATTATGAAGAACTTGTGCAGGCCATGGTAACCAGTTTTTAAACACTGGGCTGCAACATGAGTGTAAAAATGCATTTCCTGCACAATCATATGAACTACTTCCCTGAAAATCATTGTGCTATAAGTGATGAGGAAGGAGACAGATTCTACCACAGAAATGGAGACTAGTTACCAAGGTTGGTGAAACACAACCATGATGGCTGACTACTGCTGGTCTCTGGAAAGAGACTGTCATGATGCAAGTTATACTTGTAAAGCAGCAAAGAGAAAGAAAATTCACTCCTTGAGTAGCTGAAGCTCTATTTTGGCAGAAATATCTGTCTTAAGATGTGTAATTAAACATTTTGTGCAACATATCTGTTAAACAATAAAGAGTACTGTTTGGTTTGCATCACTTTCTTATTTCAGTATTATATTTAATGGCAAAATTGATATTTTTTGGTAAAAAATTAATTCCTTTTCCACAAAAACTTGATGTGAAAGAAAATTTCTGAGGGCATTTCTGATCCCAGCACCATCAAATTAGGTAAAACTAATAGTAAAAAACAAGACAACTAAAACTTTTTCAAAAATGTTCTTCAGTGTAATACTTTATCTGAAATTCTGAAATCTGAAAGGTCCAAATCCCAAATTTATTTTTAAGGGAAAGAAGCACTAGAAATGTAGAATTTTAGAAAGTGTTCAGAAGATTCCTTGGAAATGTACTACTATCGCTAGCCACGCATCAAGCCATCTGCTGTTGGGAGTAATGTCACTTATGCCATTTGCACTGTGCATAAATGTAATAGGTAGATCTGTTTTGCAACCAAAGTGGAATTCGTACAAGTGCAAAAGTGAACTAGCATCAATTTTATATAAAACAACCTTCACAGTGAAAATATAATCTGTTTTATAGAATGTAAATAGATAACATTTTAAAGCATGGGTTCTATCCTCAAGCTGCCCCACTTTATAGTCACATGTATACAGTTATTCCAAAATCTTATACCATCATCCTGAAACTGAAAACAATTGAAATTCAAAACAATTTTTTAGTTAGAAAAAAATACATCATCCACATGACCATCTTCAGACAAGTGGAAAGGTGGGTGATTTCTCAAATTGGAGATCTAAACTAAATGCTTGCAACAGAGTGAACGACATTACTAAAGGTACTCAAAGACAATGTGGTGGTGGTAAAGTAGGTCACTGCAGGATTTGAACTCAAAATGCAAGGAAACAAACCAAACACTGCAAAGCACCTGGCCAAATGCTCAAATTCTTCCTCCACCCCAATTACCCCTGAACTGACTGCTACCTTATAAACCCTGGAAGGATGAAAAACAAATCTGAAGTTGAATTTGAACTCATTATGCAGGGAACCAGAATAAATAGCACAAAACATTTCGCCTGATGTTGTAACAACTCAGCTAATTTGTCTTTTTCCAGTCTAAAGCATTTTGGATAAATGAATTTTAACTATATTACAATAAATGTGAACAGCAAATATTATGGTGTATGTATTTAGATGTCTATTTCAACTAACATGATGCATTTGTTACAGTTTAATACTACTATATCAGACCAAGTCACACTCCAACATGTACAACTACAGAACCGTGATAGATTTAATTTTTAATAAGCTGAACATGAAATATCTCTAGCTTTTATTTTTGTTTACAATCATACATATCCACATCTTGTGAATTGGTTGAAAGTCAGAAATATAACAGGTGAGGTGTTGTTTGAAGTTAATAGTTTTAATTTCCTAACTTTTATCAGTTTTGTAATAATCTATTTTCATCATTCTAGTGTTAGCATAATGTTTGAAAGAAAAACAATCAATTAGACTGAAAGAAATTCTGTTGGTTTAATTTCTTATATGCATGCAAGCTTATAGAACATTGTATCTTTGTATGTGCATACATTCTTTCTCATGAATCAATCATACATTATTCCTTGCCAACACAAACTGTATTTAAAATGGAATGAATGTGACATTGATGTATGCCAGAGAAAGTCTTTGCCGGCAAAATCCATAGATTACACAGAGTTAAGAAAGGGGTGATGTCTTTGTTATATTTTTAGTTTGGATTTTCTTCTTAATGTTGTATAACTTAATATATTGGAATCTTGAAATGAAAGATTTCTATAAATTCCATTTTACTACAGGGTGTATATTTGCATATGTTAAAAACCTTTAGAAATATTTATGATGGGATATATTATTCTGAGTATTCAAACAGAAATAGGAAGTACACCAAGTGAAATAATTCTAAAGATTTTTTGTACTGGAATTGTGTGACCTAAATTCTGCTTTGAATTGGGCTTTCACTGGAATTTGACAGAGCATTCGATTCAGAATCAAAGGTGTTTCCATTGAGGTTTTCACTTGATCCCATTCAGCAGATAACCAGTGAATGATGTTGAAAATATTCTACTATTCTGTGGTTTCTTTACTTTGTGCTAACAAATGGGAATCACTTAAGCTAAGTAAAGATTGCTGTTGTTAAAAGGTTCATACTTCAATTCCGCCGTTATTACTTGTGCTGACTGCTCTTTTATATTCATCATCATCATCTTTATGTATGCTTTTCTATTGCAGAAAGAAAATTAGGGTCTAATCCTTTAATAGCAGCTATGGCTTCTGCAGCTAAAATGTATTAAGTATATGGAATATGTCACTCTTGTATAAACATGACAAATATGTAAATGTTTGAGAAGAAATTCAGTCTATGGGAAATGCTAAGTAAAATATTTACTACTCTGCAATCAGAATCAAGTATTATGTCCCAAGCCTAAATTTTCTACAGAGTAATAGTTTTATATTTATTATTCCCATGAAGAATTGTCAGTAATTATAGGCCTATTACATGCTTACTGTTACTCTGGAAATTACAAACTGGCCTCATAATAAATGAATTGCATAGGCATCTAGTGAAGAAAACTCTATTACCAGAAAATGGAATAAGGATGCAGAAAGAAGTTAAAGGGAACTGCAGATCAATAGTATGATACTAAGCTGTGGATTGAATAGATTACAAGAAAGCATGCAATAATGCATCACATTGTTACCTTTTGGAGTTCCTAAAGACAGTCAGGGTCAATGAGAAAATGAAAAGAGATTTTAGAAAAGGCAATGAAATCATGAAAAGTTGAACTAAAATGTTGACTTGAATCATAAGGAAGTGCAAGAATATTCTGGAGGATGTTTCAGAGAGACTTGCACTGTCTATTACTTTGTGTGATCATGTTACTTCTTTTGAGAAGAATACTGAGAAAATTCAAACTGGTTTTCTACAAGTAGAGTAAGAATAAATCATGTTATTTGCGAATGACCACAAACTATACACCAATTATGAAAAACTTGGACTCTCTTGTCCAAACAGTAAGAGTGTTTAGCAAGGATATTGGTATACAGATTTTAGAGTGAATAAGGGTGCCATTTAAATTATGAAGAGAGAATGAAAGACTAAATTTGATAGTATAAAGATATCACAAGATGATATTACTAGATTACTGTAAGATAATGAAGGATACAAGCATCTAGGGGTATTGCAAGATGATAATAAGCTGATGGAAATAGAAATGAGAAAGTTTCCAAAAAGTATGACAGAAGGATTGAGAAAATGCCTGAAACAAAGTTTAATGAAAGGAATGTTATCAATGCAATCAATACGTGGGCCAAGCCAATGCTGAGATAATTTGTTTCTTCTCTAAAGTAGACAAAGACAAAGTTACAGGTTTTGAATAGAAGAACTAAGCTGCACACAGTACGATATCTTAAAAGTACTATCAATACACTCTACATACCAAGAAGAAATGGAGGCAGAGGTTTGTTAAACATAGAAGATACCAACAGTATTGCAATATTGGGCTTGAAAAAAGCTTCCGCTACCTAGGTGATCAAGTTTGTAGCAAGGGAGGGTGCACTGAAAGTGTAGCTGCTAGAATAAGAATAGCCCGGGCAAAGTTTAGAGAGCTCTTACCTCTACTGGTGACAAAAGGCCTCTCACTCAGAGTAAAAGGCAGACTGTATGACACATGCGTATGAACAGCCATGCTACATGGCAGTGAAACATGGGCTGTGACTGCTGAGGACATGTATAAGCTTGCAAGAAACGAAGCCAGTATGCTCCGGTGGATGTGTAATGTAAGTCTGCATACTTGACAGAGTGTAAATACCTTGAGAGAAAAGTTAGACCTAAGAAGCATCAGTTGTGGTGTGCAAGAGAGACGACTGCGCTGGTATGGTCATGTGGTATGAATGGATGAGGATAGCTGTGTGAAAAAGTGTCACACCCTAGCGGTTGAGGGAACCTGTGGAAGAGGTAGATCCAGGAAGACCTGGGCTGAGGTGGTGAAGCATGACCTTCGAACTTTAGGCCTCACTGAGACAATGACCAGTGACCGAGACCTTTGGAAATATGCAGTATGTTAGAAGACCCAGCAAGGCAAATGAGATCATAATCTGTGACCTCTGCCAGAAGTGTAGCCAGCTCACTAATTCGTATCTATACTTCATTGGACACCAAAAACCCTGCTTACGAAGACCTGTTGAGGCAAGTGAATTTGGAATTTGAAATTTGAAATCTGAAATCGAAATGAATCTGACGACTGGCCCCCATGCCAACCTCTCCTTCATTGGACACTAAACTCTGCTTGCAAAGACCTGTTGGGGCAAGTGAAATCGAAATCATAATTGAACCATACTCGATGACTGGCACCTGTGCCAGTGGAGCAGTAACAGCACTGTCCTAGTGTGTTCATTGCCAGAGCAGCTGTCTGGCTTCCATGCTAGTGGCCCATAAATAGCACCATTTGAGCATAATCGTTACCAGCGCTGCCTTCTAGCACTTGTGCTGGTGGCACATTAGAAAATCATTCGAGCAAGGTCGTTGCCAGTGCCGCTGGACTGGCTCCTGTGCAGGTGGCACGTAAAAAACACCTTTTTGAGCGTGGCCGTTGCCAGTACCATGTGACTGGCCCTTGTGCCTGTGGCACATAAAAGCACCCACTACACTCTCGGAGTGGTTGGCGTTAGGAAGGGCATCCAACTGTAGAAACTCTGCCAGATCAGATTAGAGCCTGGTGCAGCCATCTGGCTTGCCAGTCCTCAGTCAAATCGTCCAACCCCATGCTAGCATAGAAAGCGGACGTTAAACGATGATGTGGTAAAGTAAGAGTACCGTCTGTAGCCATGAATATCCAAAATGTCACTGAAATAGTAAGAGAGTTCAAGAACAGAAAAAGAAAGACAGGACAAATAGCTGGAAAGAGAATTGCATGGCCACTTCATGTGATAAACTGAGGATGTTTGAATAAAGAACACTGGTTGTGACTGAGAGATGAAAATCTGAAATGAGAAACCAAATCATTGATTATAGTTGTTCAGAAACATACCCTTTGAACGAACTTGAAGAAGACAAAAATTGGCAAAACTCAAGCAGAAAGCAAATGCAAAATGTTTGGAAGAAAAGATGTAATTATTTGTATTAACCATCTTAAGTAAGAGCAGCAGACAAGTACGAAAATGTATAAACTCAGATATAAATGTACGAGTGAAAGAGTGTATTGGTATGCTATCCAAATTTATGGCTTCAAAGTGATGAAGGAATAGTATGTGAGCCAGAGCCAGAGATTGTGATGGTGATTGATATTTACAGGATTTCAATAAAATGATTGGCCATACTGTTGAAACAGTATGATAACATAGTGGATACCAAGAAAATTAGGAAATATCAGGATCTATCCAAGGAAATGAAGAGATTGTAGAAGACAAAAGTGGAAATTGTTCCAGTTGTAATTGGCGCATTCAGTCAAAACTCCAAACTGCTACCTAAGACACTGAAAGACAAACTGGAACTGAGAAAGGTATTGTTGACCTGCAGAAAAGTGTCATCCTATATTTTGCAAGAAACCCAAGAGAGAGAGCTTGAGATTTGGAAAGACTTTTCTTTGCTAAACCCCAGGATAATATGCTAATTAATCTAGCATGTAACAGCTTTCGAACAATAACAAAAACAATAATAATAAGAAGGAGAATGATACATGCCCTGATGCAGTACCAGGTAGTGGCTCTCATAGCTTCTGATCTTAACTGATTGAAAGTGTTGTCATCTATATGTTTTGTCTTGGTTGCAGCAAATATTCTGCTTAATACCACAGATTTGCTTGTCAATCACTTGACCATAACCAGTTGAGCATGCCCCTTGGTGGTTGATGGAGCGTGCATCTCTGATTGTGAGCAGAAGTAGTGGGAGAGCATCATAGCCATGTGTTGAGAGGAATTCTTAGGGGTTTAAATTATTCACCTCTGGAAAAATAGGTGTTTTGTTCATCATCCTTAAACAAACCTTATTCAGGGACCGTTTGAATGGGATGGCCACTCGACCTGAAGAAAATTCTGAGTCCCACCTGCAAGGTCATGTCCTGTTTATCTTGATATGGGATCACAATATCACACACATATGGTTGTGATGCATGTGCCTGGTGTACCCTAATCAGGTGAGTAGTCTTGATTGGTATATTGGGCTTTGTATATTTCTATCCCAGTGTCACTTTGATGACATGCACTGCTCTTTCACTCAATAATAATAATGATAATTCATTCTACTATAGGCACAAAGCCTGAAATTTGTTGAAAGGAGGATAATTGATTACATCGACCTCAGTATTTGACTGGTACTTAATTTATCGACCCCAAAAGGATGAAAGGCATAGTCAACCTTGGTAGAATTTGAACTCAGAACATAGTGGCAGACAAAATACAGCTAAGCATTTCTCCCAGTGTGCTAATGATTCAGCCAACTCGCTGACTTAATAATAATAATAATAATAATAATAATAATAATAATAATCATCATCA
>NC_068992.1:33390248-33418928 GCF_001194135.2 Octopus bimaculoides | reverse complement strand
AATAACAATAATAATAATAATAATAATAATAATAATAATAATAATGATGGCGACGCCGCCGACGCCGATGGTGATGATGATAACAATAATAATAATGATATTATTGACCACCTTGTCTTTAGATGTTCTTTAATGGTTACTAATAAGTAGAAAAAGAGACAAACAAAAAAAGCAGTTTTCTCATTAGAAAATCTGTAAGCATTGTGGGAAAAAGCTACTAAGACTTGGAATGAACACCTTCCCCAGGAAGTTACTGAGACCATTCTCTGGAAGTCTGCAATTCATACCAACAGAACCAACAAGGCGAATCACTCAGATATAACAGTAATAAAACCATATGAATAAAATTTTTCTCGTAATTGATGTGGCTGTCCCCAAGAACAACAATGTTGCTGTCAAAAGTCTTGATGAACTGCATAAGTACAAAACTTAGGGATGCAGATTGTCAAAATGTGGAAAATGAAAACCACTATGATACTGTTATCATTGAGGCACTTGGGGTAATAGAGACAGGAACAGGGAAATTAATAGACATGATACCAAGAAAATCATGCTTAACCCTTTAGTACTTTCAGAGAGCCACAGACCAAATTTGTGGTTGGTGCAAAGTCCTAGCCAGGCCTGGTGGGACAGGGGAGTTGACAAGGCCATTAGAGCAAAGAAACAGGCTTGGAAGAACTAGAAGGGTGGCAGTAGCAAGGAGCTGTATCAGTCAGCTAGAAGGGAAGCTAGAAAGCAGGTATACATAACCAGGGCTGAAGTAGAAAGGAAGAAGTTTGCCAATGTTCTGCAATGTGAGGACCAGTGGCTTGAAGTGTTTCAGTTTGCAAGACAGAGTACCAGGGAAAAATGTGATGTTGTGGAAGAGAAGTGTGTTTGCATGGATGATGGTTCACTTGCAGTTAGTGGCTCTACAAAGAAAAATGCTATGAAAGGCTGCTAAATGTTGGAGCACCCTGATCTTTGCCCAGCTTATCTTATTCTCATAGCTACACTCTCAGAGCATCCACCTCCACTACTAACCTGATCACCTAGATAATGTAAGCTATCTATTACCTCTAGCTTGCCCCACTGGTAGTTAATGGAGTCTATTTTCTGCATATTTTCACATTTATTGTACCTGTGCATCTTCTTCATACAAATGCTAGTTTCCTTGTTAACCTTCCTCTGATATTGCTGCACCTTTTATATGTCCATAGCTTACATTTGGTGCATCTTATGGAGTTTCTACCTACACCTTTTCTACAGATCGAGCAGAGCCATCTACTTGAAGGGATTTGTGATTTGTCTGTCTTCATATTAAGACTTTGGCTTTTGTTAGGTTAACTCTAAGACTCTTCGATTCTAAACCTTGCTTCTATACCCAGAACTTCTTCTCTAGTTCTGGTAATGATTCAGCAATAAGAGCAAGGTCATCAGCATAGAAGAGCTCCCAGAGGCAGCCTATCTTAAATTCCACTGTTATTACCTGGAGGACTATGATGAACAAGAAGAGGGCTGAGCACTGATCTTTGGTGAACCCCTACTTGTATCCTGAATTCTTTGCTGTATTCCTTGCTAACCCTCACCTTACTGGTAGCATTCCTGTACATAGCTTGTACAGCTCTCACCAACCACTTGTCTATCCCTAGTTTTTGCATTGACTACCATATAAGGGAGCAAGGGACCCTGTCAAAAGCTTTCTCCAAGACAACAAAGACTAAGTACAGAGGTTTACCTTTGGCTATGTATTTCTCCTGCAGTCACCTTTCTAGAAATATAGTATCAGCGGTGCTTCTCTTTGGCACAACGCCAAACTGCATGATGTTTTTTTATTTTTACAACATTGTCACACCTCTTTTACACATTGTAAGCAGGGATTTTGTCATTAAGAATCATTGCTTGAATAATAAAATCATATAAATTTATGACTTACACTTGTTGATACAAAAACCCTTAAAATCTTTTGATTCCATGGTAATATTAATCAACAAGTGAGCTGTCAGTAATTTATCACTTGGTCATTATACACTGAAGACAAGATTACAAGAGTGACACTTAAGATTCCTTTTATTGAATTCTAGTGATTGTGTAAGTGAGAATTTAAAGGGGTTATTTGATATAATAATGGTTCTGGCACACCACAGCATGCAGTTGTGATACAAGTGAGAGGCAATTCTTACCAAGATTGTTATTTTTAGAAGCTTAAAACAAAATACGTGATTTTCTTTAGCCAAGGGTCAACTCAGAGGATATATTCCAGTCCTGACCAGGCTGTAATTTTTTTTTTTGTGTCAGTAACCCAAGGACTTGTTAAGCAAATAAAGGTTGTGATTTGAGAGATTTCATTACTATTTCTCACAAGCTGAAACAATATGTAAAATGCTATTTCATCAGCCCAACTAAATATTCATCACTGCTATAGACACATGGCCCCAAATTTTGAAGAAAGGAGGCTAGTTGATTGCATTGATCCCAGTGCACAACTGGTATTTATAGCATCAAACCCGAAAGGATGAAAGGCAAAGTTGACTTCAGTAGAACTTGAACTCAGAATGTAAAGATGGATGAAATATCACTATACCTTTTGTCCTGATCGTTATAATGGTTCTGTCAACTCACTGCCTTTGGCTCAACTAAATAATACATGTTTACAAAGAGAGCAACTCAAATGGAGACGGAATATAATGTAGTCAATATCAGAAGCTGACATAAAAATTGGCTAACTTTTGCATAACATTACCTATTATTAGTTTTCTTTTTGAACAAAATGAAAGAATGAACGTAAATCAGTTTTCCATGTTAAATGAAATGACAAATTAAAATTAGTTGATAAAATTGTAAAATTATCAATTTTTTCTTTTGACTTATCCATTTTATTTCCCACAAAACCCCCCAAATGCAGTTTCCCCAATTTCATCTCCCTGCTCAAAGTTATATGTAACTGAATAATTATATGTTTTTACTGCTGCTTTTTAAGATGTTGGACATAGTGGCTATGTAGTAAGAAGTTAGCTTCCCAAATGTGTGATTCCAGGTTGACTCCCACTGCATGACACCTCGGACAAGTGTCTTCTGCTACAGCCCAGATTGACCAAAGCCTTGTGAGTGGATTTGGTTGAGAGAAACTAAAGGAAGCCTGTCATTCATATATATATATATATATATATATATACATACATACATAGAAATGTATAAGGTTTATATAGCCAAATGAAACAATAGGCTTTAATTACAAAATACATTTGTCTTGCACAAGCTTTAAGTTGCTGAGTTTTCATTCTCATACCATTGCATAAGATTAATTTATAAATAGTCAAATAAATAAATATGATTCAGCAACAGCTGGGTGCCAGTATTTCATCAGGTAGATTTCTCTTAAGGCAACAGTATAGAAACAAATGCTGTAATTTGTAATTAAATTCTGCTTTTTTTCTATCTTCTTCTATAAATTTTTATATTAATTTTATACACTAACAGAGTTCCACATGTTTACTCAGCTCAGGAAATAACCTTGCTATATGATGGCATATGGTAGCCCATAATAGTATAGGAGCTTTTAAATGCATGTTATGAGGTTATTACTCAGATAATATTGAATATATATATATGTGTGTGTGTGTGTGTGTGTGGTGGGGTGTATCTATATGTCTTTATGTTTGGGTTTTTTTCCATGCCACTTGACAACTGGTGTTGGTTTGTTTATATCCCCATAAATTAGCAGTTCAACAAAAGAGACTGATAAAATAAGCACCAGACTTTTTAGAAAATATGTATGGAAGTCAGTTTATTCAGCTAAATCCATCAGGTGATGCCCCAGCATGGCCACACTCTAATGACTATAACAAGTAAAAGATAAAGAGCAGTTTACATATCTTACTTCTGCTTTTGTAAATCCACAGGATTTGCAATCCTTTGGTAAGAAACTACTAAACAGAGATAACAAAGAGTTCTGAATAAGTAGTTGGTAAAATTTAATATCTGAAAGGATCTGCAGAAGTGAGAGTTAATGACATCAGTTAATTTTTGAGACAGCCTGAAGAATCTAGGTTCTGTCAAAAGAAAAATTCCTAAAGTACAGAGATAACTAAGGTGATAGGATGCTGTGTACCAGCTTGCTGTCATGTCAGAAAAGAAAAGTAAATAGAAAACCAGTACTGTAAATAGCATTACTCTAAGACTTATTGACTTGTAGAATGTAAGAATTTAAAACAAAATGACACTGACAGAACGAGTTGTTAAAATGCAGTCCCCTAAAAGTAACTGAGCTAAACATAGAAAATAGTTTCAAATTTATTATTTCTTTGGTTTATTTATTTATCTATTTTATGTCACAATGTGTAAACAAAAGCATTGTTAGTGGAATTTTACAATAATGTCCAATGGGCCAATTATTGGTTCACTACATCTTTCTTACAACAAAGTGTATGTAATTCAGTATATAATAAATGTCAAATAGAGTTTCTATCAAATTATACTTGCAAAGTAGTGATCATTAGGATTATGTCAGAAGATACAGGCTCAAGATATAGTAGAATGGAACTTAAAACCACATGGTTGTAAAGTAAACTTGTTTACTACACAGTCATGCATGGGGAAACTTAAATTTGGTATCATGATGCAGTAGAATACACACCATTTTCCCTTTATTAACTGAACTACATCTAGCTGGGCTTTTGCTCTTTTGCAAATCTTTCTCACTGGTGAAGTTTGAGAAAAGCTAAAACTAAGAAAAGCTTAACTTTATCTCAAGAGTTGATATTCTGTAACAAAACTTTTTAAATGCTAGTACATGGTCTCATATTCCAAAAAATTAACTGTTATCTGTCTCTTTCATTTCTGACAGAATATTGTTCGTTTCATTTTAGAAATGTCAAATGCAACATGTAATCAAATGCTTTTTTCGAAAGAATGTCACTGTTTTGCTCTGTATATTTTAACACTCTCTGTCTCAAACGAATTTTAACCAATATAATTTCTGCATTTAAGCTGCCACTAATTACACTAAATGTTTTCAATCATTCATACATATACACACAATTTAATTTTTCATTACTCTTATGCTTGTTTTCACTGCAAACTTAAAAGTCAATTAATGAAAATGAAAACTTTGGTACATAGTGGCATAGATTTTGATGTACATAAGCAAACTTTTACTTTACATTTATTTAAACCTTTTGTTACCAACTTGCCTAAGGGTGCCTCTTCTGTGATACAAAAGCTTCCTATCTTAAAGAGTTCATACTTAAATTAAAGCCTTACATGAACAACATTTTAAAAAAAATTATTCAAAATACTACCTTAATTATAAAATGGTTATTCATTTTATTAAATCCTTCCAAACTATTAATTATTAAAAAAAAATAATAAAAAATTATAGGTAGCTTAATTCAATAGACATTTAATCAGGAAAAGAGTAACACAAATTTACTGTTTATACAACATAATTTTGGTGAAGTTTATGAATTAAATTGCAAAATTCTGTAAATTTTATTGTTGTTGTTGCTATTTAACCCCAAGTCAACCATAATCAATTTAACCTGTGATCAAAGGTTTTCTAGACATGACCATCCACCATTTTTGGAATACATTGTCAAGTGTGATATTTCTTTTTTTTTTTTAATGGTAAAGTATAATTTGAAGAAGATTTGGCTGCTATTTCTAGCAGATTAAAGACAACATGAGAGAGCCCCATTTATTAGATTGCCAGAATAATATCTTGGCCTGAATTTCATTGGCTACATATTTCAAGTTAGGTTTAAGAAGAAAATCTAATCTAAATACTTGTTCCTTCAAGTAGAGATTTTTTTCTTTCTAGAAAGGGTACTGATGGAAAAAATATTTAATCAAAAACATGATAAAGAAACATCTTCCTTGAATATTGACTAAAATATTTTGAAGAATGTTAGTATTGTTGCTGTTTTATATAAAGCTACAATTTTCTTTTCTGCTTTAGGCACAAGGCCCTAAATTTGTGGGGAAGGGGCTAGTCAATAAGATCAACCTCAGTATGCAACTGGTAATTAATTTATCAACCCTGAAAGGATGAAATGCAAAGTTGACCTTGGCGGAATTTGAGGTCAGAACGTAAAGACAGACAAAATACTGCTAAACATTTCCCCTAGTGTGCTAACATTTCTGCCAGCTCACCACCTTATATAAAACTAAAATATTCAAGAAACAAATAGCTCTCTTTCATCTGGCAAACTGGTATAATATACAAAAATGCTAGAAATTTACTCCTAAGGATTAAATTTTTTTCCACTCTTCTGTTCAGAGTCTCGACATATTGTTCTTTAAATATCTCTGCTTCAAAAAGACAGAATTTAAAAATATATTTTCCATAAGCATCTGGAATAATTACTTAGAGGTTGAAATATCTGGCAAAATACTAGTCTCAGACAAAGTCAATCAAGTGGTAAACAGAGATGCCATACTGAATGACTGGCATAGTAGTATTTTCATCAAATGTCTCTAAAATAAAGAAATGCTTCATAAAGAAATGCTTCATAAAGAAGCAACTGAAGATGCTTTGAAATAGTGGAACCAATTATAAAAATAATAGCAAGTTAGAAAAATGATTCGCAGCCAATTTTTCCCTATGGACCCCTTTCATTCCTGTTTTACTCAAATAGACTTCTATAGCCATTCAATGTATATAAAAAGCATTCTTCTGTATTTTTATAATTAAATATTATTAGGAGTTGTATAAGAAATTTAAAATGTTTTGTACATTGTAGAAATATAAGCAATTATAGCACATAAATTTTAACAACAAAATCTTACATGAACCTTGGTTGAGAACCATTGAGTGAGAGTACAAAGGATTGAGAGAAATTTAGATTAGACGAGATGCAGTTCAGATTTAGGCTTGAACAGGTACTACTGATACCCCTTTCTGAATAAAACAACTTTGAGAGATATTCTTAGCTAAAAGTAGACTGTCATGTATTTTTCAATGTTGAGAAGGCTTTTAAGAGGGTACCTCACTCTGATAGTTTTTAAAGAAAACTAATTTATGAGAAATGGCAAATGAGGGCTGTATCAGCTATGAACAAATATATCACAGATGTCATCAACACAGTGAGACTGGACATTGTGTTTTTGTGTGCAAATAGGTGTCTATCAGGGCTCAGCTTTTAGTTCCTTTCTGTTGATTATAGTTTTCCAAATAATAATTTTGGAGTAAAGCTGTTAGTGAGTTCTCCTTTACATTGATGACCTAGTTCACATACTTAAATCTGTTAAAGATTTTGAGGGGAAATTCCAAGCATAGACACAGAACTTGGAGTTGAGAGGCCTCAAAATAAACATAATAAAGACAAAGTGGTAGCAACAAAGCAGATAGGACTCTACTGCCATCTGGAAAGTAACCATGTTGTATATGCAGGAAAGTAGAAAGTGTTCTCAGTATAAACTATAGGAGTACAAGTGGTGTAGTGGGATTAGAAGTAATATGACAGAAAGGAAAGACTTCATGTGTGGCAGATGAACGAGTGCAGTTATCAGTAAGAGAATGCATTAAAGAAATTCTTTGAACTGCATAAAAAGCTCCATAGAGGCACTTGATAGCTTCTCTTGTCTCATTGGTCTAATTAAAAGTAAAAGAGTGCGTTTCAAATTAGTAGCCTTAAATAAGATCACGAGAGAAAAATTTCAGGGAGATAAAATCCCAACTGGCAACGAAATCTTCTTTCTCCAAATGAAGGGTAAGTTGTATGATGTTTGTGTAAGAAGTGTAATGTTGTATAGTAGAGAAACATAAGCATTAAATGCAGAAGATATACGAATGCTGGAAGGAAATAAAATATATCCTTATCTTAATGTATAGTGTTAGTGTACATGAATGATAGAGCACAATGTGTTGAAAGAAAAACTGGCTGTAAAGAGGAACCAGATGAATTGTGCAAGAGAGAAAAAAATAAACTGCAGAGTATGGATAAATATATATGAACAATGACAGTTGGTTAAAAAATTGCCAAGAGATCCAAATGGAAGAAAGTTGTGAATGCAGAAGACACAGGAAGATGTGGTGAAAGTTGATCTTAATGTTACTAAGATGTTGAGTAAGACACTGAATTGGAGGATCAAGCATCATAGTGATGATGATGATGATGATGATGATGATGATGATGATGATCATGATGATCATGATAATGAGGATGATTAAGATGATTTATGATGATGATAATGGTGGTGGTGGTGGTGGTGGTGGTGGTGCTGGGGATGATGGTGATGCTGCTGCTGCTTCTGATGATGATGATGAGGAGGAGGAGGCAGAGGAGGAATACATATTTGGTTGTGTGTGTATGTGTGTATGTGTATACACCTTAGGGTTTACAAACAAGAGGGAAAGTAATCCATACGTGAATACTGTGTAAATATTATTGTAGAACTGGAATCACTCCCTTGTAGGGAAGGATTCGTGACAGACGAACTGTGGACAGATACTTCGCTGTGGACTAGCAAGGAAGTTGGTCAGCAGGAAAGAAAAAGGACTTCTGGGAGAAGAATGAAAACAGAAGAATGTCAGCAGCGAGTGTGGGACGAATCTGAGTGAACTATACAAAAATAAATGACGGTTTAAGTCCTATTGTACCTAAAGTAATAAACCTTTGGTAAATGCATTCTTGTCTTCACCACCGCTCCTCCCCTCCCCAGTGCACAGCTGCACACGTCTATCACTAGATAAACTTGCAATCACAAAGGCCGAGTTCAACAATATGGAGGCATTGGGTATAGGTCACCTATTTGAAGGCTGAAGTCATTGTACTATCCCACTTCACCTGTCTTTTAATATAGCATATTTTTCTGCTGGTGGGGGATGGGTTAAAATGTCCAGCACCCTCGTTGCCGTGTCTTCGTTTCGTGCCACCACAACATGAGAGTACTTTGTTTGGTCGTTATGTTGTTTATATCGAATTGAACTTCTGCCTGCGCAAACAACAGCTCAGCCCTCTTAGACCAGAACTGTGGTAGCCTCATCCTCACATGTTAGCTCAGACTGCACTCACAGTTGATGCATCTGACACAGCTATTGGAGGTGTTTTGGAACAATACATCAACACTCAGTGGTGACTGTTCGCCTTCTTCAGCCAACAACTATGAGCCTCCTGAATAGAAATACCATGTTTTCGACAGGGAGCTACTGGCTGTCCATCTAGGTGTCTGCCACTTTTGGTATTTCCTTGAAGGCCACATGTTTACAGTTTTCACAGATCACAAGCCACTCACATTTGCTATGAGCAAGCTCTTGGAGCCCTGGTCTGCATGCCAACAATGACAGCTTTCAGCAATTTCTGAGTACACCACAGACATCCAACACATATCCGGCAAAGGCAACCCAGTTGCTGATGCACTCTCTCATGCTCCTACCTGCTCTCACACCTACCTAGCACCAATAATGGAAGACCTGGATTATGAAGCAATGACTGCAACTCAACAGACAGATGATGAGATCCGGGCCTACCACACTGCGATCACATCACTTTCTTTGAAGGATGAACACTTTGGCTCTAATGGCACAACGCTACTGGGTGATGTATCCACTGGCAAGCCACAACCAATCGTCCCATCAGCCTGACACAAGAAAGTTTTCAACGTCGTTCAAGGACTCTCCCACCCAAGTACTAAAGTCACACTGTGGCCGTTGTCAAGCAAATTTATCTGGCACGGTATGGCCAAGCAAATTGGGGACTAGACCAGGTCCTGCATCCTCTGTCAACAAGCTAAGGTTCATCAATACACCAAAACACCCCTTGGCAACTATGAACCACCTCAGGCCTGATTCAGCCATGTCAACATTGACCTTGTCAGCCCCCTACCATCTTCACGGGGTTGCTTGTATCTACTGACTTTGGTGGACCGTTACACCTGTTGGCCTATCTCTCTGCACAGAAAGACAAGAAGTCAGCTGAGCTTTCATCGCAAACTGGGTCACCCGTTTTGGTGTCCCACATAGCATCTTATCAGATCGGGGTCCACAGTTCACCTCAAAGCTGTGGAATGACATGTGTGACCTTTGCGGAATCACAATGAACTGCACAATAACCTACCACCTACAGGCCAACAGATTAGAAGAGAGATTTCACAGTCGCCTGAAGGAATCACTGACAACCAGACTTAACGGGCCAAATTGGATTGACCAACTCCCATGGGTAATGCTGGGAATTTGCACTGCTCCAAAAGAAAATCTCAATGCTTCCTCCATGGAAATGATGTATGGTGCTCCCCTTATAGTGCCAGGAGAATTCCTTCTGAATATGAATTCAGAACTGGATGCCAAAAGGTACCTCACTCAACTGAGAGACAGCATGGGCCAGTTGCACCCTGTTCCCATGTTGACACACGGTAAACCCAAATCATCCATACCAAATGAACTCCGCATGGCTAACTTTGCGTTTGTTTGATGTGACACATGCCGAAGACCCCTCCAGTCACCCTACAATGGTCCATATCAAGTCATATATCCTGGAGATAAAACATTCCAACTCCTAATTGGTGGACGACAAGACACAGTCTCCATCAATAGATTGAAACTGGCCCATCTCAATATTGACAGCTCCTTCCAAGTGGCCCAACCACCAAACAGGGGCCATCCTAGACAGATCACACCAATCCTTGACAAGGAAAAGTCACCAAAGAATTGAGTAACCACATGCAGGGGCAGGACAATTAAGACACCGTCCCATTTCCAATGACAGTCTACAGCTCTGGAGGGGAGCTATGTAGAGAAGGATTTGTGACAGACGAACTGTAAACAGATACTTCACTGTGGGCTAGCTAAGAAGTTGGTCAGCAGGAAAGAAAAAGAACTGGGAGAAGAATGAAGACAGAAGAAGGTTAGCAGCGAGTGTGGGACGAATCTGGGTGAACTATACAAAAATAACTGACGGCTTAAACTCTATTGTACCTAAAGTAATAAACCTTTGGTAAATGTATTCTCGTCTCCACTAGTCTGTTTGTGTATAGATTAACAAAGCTATACCCTCTTCATTCCCAGACACAGCAACACAAAATTCCTCACCTCATATTATGTGTGTGTGTGTGTATGTGCGTGCGTGTGTGTGTGTGTGTGTGTGTGTGTGTGTGTGTGTGTGTGTGCGCGCGTGCGTGCGTGGTTTTGTACAGGTATTTGTTTGTATTCAATCAGAGGTATGAATGTGTATTTATATTGTATGCCTCATTGCCATCATGATTGCATTTATGTCCAATTTTTCCATGGAATGGACAAGAGTTATTGAAACAGAATTATACAACTAGATTCAGTCTTGTCACCAACCTCTACTTGTTTTCAAATAAGGTATTTTTCTTACTGCTCTCCACAAAAAACTAATGAAGTAGGGGCCAAAGATATTGTTGCTCAAACAGTACCAGTTTGGAAATATGTGGAAGACAAACTCTTGCATATACACATGCATGCATGCCCACACATACACACATACACATGCACACACATGCATGCAGGGACATACATATGCTCACATACACATGCACACAGATGCACACACTCACACATGTATGTGCACGCATGCATGTATGCACACACATGCATTGAGCTGTACAAGTTACATTAACCTTTATTTCACTCACATGGTATTCGACAGGCTAAAGCAATGGTAGGAGACACTTGCAAAACTACCATATAGTGAAATGGAAACTGAAAGCACATGGTTGCTATGCAAAATTCATAACCACCACACAACTATGCCTGCACCTATGGTATGTGTGTGTGTGTGTGTGTGTGTGTGTGTGTGTGTGTGTGTGTGTGTGCTTGTGTGTGCATGTGTGTGTGTTTTGTCTGTATACATGTGTATTTATCCCAAGTAAATGCTGAATAATAAATAGGTAATAATAATATGTTTGTCCAAAGAAAATGAAACATTAGCTTTCGGGTGTCATAAAGATGAGAGAAAAATTTAATTAACAATACAAACTAAAAAAATTGTTGAGTGAAAATTAGGTATTTTCTTTGTCAGGCTTCACTAAGACTATTATCTAAAATCATAGTGACTTAAAAAAAAAAATAACGAAATAAATATATAGCAAATATTTTGTATGCAATTTAAATATTCTATGTTTGAAATTAGGGAGATAAGGTTTCATAGAAACAAACTTGAAATGGTAATGTTTTAGCTGAAAAGAAAAACAAAAACAAAAACAAAAAGCAAAATAAAATTCTAACTAAATTTGCTATTGTAGTTGTCTTTCAAATTGCTTTGTTTTATTGCTATATTATACATGCCATAGATTGTGGAACAAAGAGAACAACATCTATATAATGTCAGACTGTATTACACATGACATTGATTGTTGGATAAAAAAGAACAGCATCAATATTGTTAAACATATTAATTTAAAGACAACATCGAAAATAATTACTATTTGAAGATATTTAACTTTGTTTTATGTTGTGTTTACCATGAGATGATATTCTTAAATGCTCTTGATGTCAATCAGCTCCACACTGGCTCTGATTGATCAGACTTACATTCAAAGGCATTACAACTACATTCATCCCATTTGCATACTTCAGAAAAAATATCAAGTGTTACATTATTTAATATAATTCTCTTTATTTGAGGAGAAATAGCTCCTTTTTCTAGCAGGTCAAGGAACCTTGTGAAGCAGTGATTTTTAACTTTTTTTTATTGAATTCCAGAAGCCAGTAAAAGAGTTACCTAATATCACTACATAACCTCATCACTAGACTGTCGAATCATTATCACCATTCCATTCAGTGCCTTTATGACATCAAAAGGTGTCAGTCCCTATTTAGATCAGTGGTTCTCAACTAGGGTACATATGACCACTGAGGATCCATATAATATTCTTGGTGGGTTCACACAATAAAATAGTAAGTTAGAGATCCATAAAAATATTTTTAGGGCCCCTGAAAGCATTTTGCATTAGATATATGTCTTGGTAAGTATTACAAGAAACAGCTGGGTTTCTTTCTCTAACATTTTACATAGTTCAACCTACACAACAAAATAGGAAAAACAAAATAGGAATTCTGAAGGAAGTTTCTAAGCATCAAATGGCTTTGGAGATTCACCAGAATAAAATAATAATCAAAGGGGTCCATAGATAAAAAGAGTTGTGAACCCCTGATTTAGATCATCAGCAGACATGTTTCCCAGTGGTGCTTCCAAGCATCTCAGTCTGCCACAAAGATTCTCATTAGATATTTTCAGTAGTTGGTTTCTCCATTGTTAGTCTTTGCAATGCTCCTCATATTGCTGCTCCTGTCCTTTTAGACATAGGCCCTTATCCAGTTTTTATACAGAGAACCTTCATATGACATATAGAGCAAGGCGGGAACAGCATTTATGGCTTTTGATTAGAGTGATTTTCTCCCAAATGAGTTTCCATTAATGGACTGGTCACATCTGTGTCTTGTCCATAAATAAAACAACAGCTGAGTGATGCCAGTGCATGCCCATATACATGAAGGCCTGCCTGCTCTGAGATGCATTATACTTTAGAATGGGATCACAAAGTACTCAGCTACCATGTGTAACCATGAGGAGACAGTGCTAGATTCTTGGTGTGAGAGATTGGGTAGAAAGTTTACATATCAAAGAAAATTTATGAAGATGGTTATCTGGATACAGGATCTGAAAGCAGAGAGGATCAGCATGCACTAACTATAAGTACTACTACACCATTAGTGCTGCACAGACAATTAATACCTATCCTGTATTAAGTATATACACACTAAACAATAATTTGGTTTTACTTTACAATCTAGAAACAGAAGAGAAAAATATATAACAAAAGAATTTTGATGAATTTAGTTTGAAAGAACAGTAAGAGACATCACTGCTCAATATCCTCTGCAATATCATTGTGTTACATTCATTGCAGCCTTAAGAGTTAATTTTTCTTTCAATTTTGTGTACTTTTTGTAATCCTGACTTGACGCTCAAACTCAGGCACACTGGGGGCAAGTGTGCAATTCTTGTTGTTATGAACCTAACTCAGCAGCTGATGAAAGAGTATAGTATCTTTTCCTATTGTTTTATTTGTTGTTTATGGTTTATTAACTTTTCTTCTATTTGATAGTAATGTCACTCAAAATATTTTTAATTTACGTTTATATCATTTTTCAGCAACCACCTCTGCCTAATTGCTTTTCTCTCTCACTCCCTTCTTTCCTTCACCTGTTTTTTGCTCTGTCAAGTTCTCTCTCTCTCTTTATCTCCTTATCTGCTTGATTTTAATCTTCCCACAATACTTGTATATCTTCTCATAATTATACAAGGTGTCCCAAAAGTTACTGATGGGTTTCAGTTTTTTATAACTTCCCTAACTTTACAAATAAATGTATGAAATTTGACACAATGTCCCAGTGGCGATATTGTCTGAACCCTCGTCACCACTGATATGTCCCATGATGACGCCGTATTTTGTTGTCTCTATAGGACTGGTCTGAATGGCATACCTTTGCTGACTGACTCTACTGACTGTGTCAGCCCACTATTTATTAGTAGTGGACCAGCCCATTTCTCGCCTGGGGACGTCTGCCACAGCAAATATAAAGGACATAATAAAAATCAATATGCATGAGTCTAATTTTGCAACACCTCTACATCATATATAAAAAATGACATCGCTTAAATGGCACCCGTGCTCTTTCCAAAACTTGCACCATAACACCCTCAAGAGCTTCAGACACCACTTCTTTGATTTCTCAATTAATGTTCTCCTTCAGTTGCACCAGTATCTCCAGTTTGTTGACATAAACCCTCTCTTTCAAGTATCCACAATCGAGACCTTTTTGCACCAAGCCATTCAAAGTAGACCTCACACATGGTTCCAGCAAGATGGGGCAACTGCTTATAGCACAAGAGAAACAATGCTGTTGCTATGGCAGTGCTTTGGAGAGAGAATAATCTCCCGCTATGGCAATGTCAACTGGACTTCATGTTCACCAGAGTTTTTCTTGTGGGGATACCTGAAAGAGAGGATTTATGGCAACAAACTGGAGATCTTGGTACAACTGTAGGAAAAAGTCAATAGAGAAATCAGAGAAATGGGATCTGAAACTCTTGAGAGTGTTATGGTGCAAATTTTGGAAAGAGCATGGGCATGCAAAGCCAAAAGTAGCTACCATTTAAGCAATGTCATTTGTCATATGTGATGTAGTAGTGTTGCAAAATTTGACTTGTGCATATTAATTGTCATCATGTTCTTTATATTGTATCAAAATTTCATGCATTTATTTGCAAAGTTAAGGAAGTTATTAAGAATTGAAACCCATCAGTGACTTTTGGTACACACTGTATTCCACTGCCTGGCCTGCTTCATTCTGCTTTTGACTTTTGACCTGCTGCAGGTCACTTTGTTATCCATCCTGTCTCTCTCTTTCATTGAAGGCTAACGTCCAGATATCTACTTTACTATTTTTCTTCTTCGTCTTCTTCTTGTCAAGGCATCTCCCTGTTTAATATCCTTCATAAGTTCATCTTCACTTGAAAAGTTATTCTTTCATGTAGTTTTGTGTACTTGTTGTCCTATCTTGGGGCAAGTGTGAAACTTGGTTGTTTAATGTGCTGGAATTGCCTTGACCTTGAGTTAGCAGCTGCTGATCTTGTTTGTGTCATGTCCTGTATGTCTACCTGTTGACTGTGCTTCATAAATTTTACTTTTATTTAAGAGTAAGACACATACAATCACAAAATGATACACACACGCGTGCATACACTCACGCACATGCGCATACATGCACACACACACACACACATGTATATTTAGAATCAAGGTTGGACAGCTAATGTATTGATGTTGTCTACTGAGGCAGAAATATATACCTGTAGGTCTTCTCTTATCTCCAGAAAAAACAGATTGTTTTTCCTTTAATGTCAATTTTTTTTCTTTTTTGTCAGATTACCTGTGATACCACTACACTACATGTGCACATACAATTCACATTGTGTGCACAGTGTTGAATTCTTACCTGCTGATTTTTTTTTTTTTTTTTTTTTGCATATCAAGCACTGGTTACTTCTATAATGTCAGTATATTTCTAGTTGAAAACTATTCTGATTTTGAGGTGCTTCAATTCAAATTATTGCTCCCATGATTGGAATTTCATCACCAGATCTTCCTATTTTACATGGAGCTAAGCCTTTAGCATACAGATGTTCTGTTTTCAAGCTCCCTTGTAATAAACTGGAAAACTATAAAATGAAACCTGTAAAGCAAGCTCTGATAGATACCCTATCTTTATGCTAAATTTTTCACAAACACTTTAGCAACTTTTGACTTGTTGATGGCTTATTTGTTCATGGTTCCCACAATTCTAATAAGCCATTTCTTTACATCTTCACATTAACAAATGACAAATATATAATGCTTCACTTGGTCATAATTTTCTTCTGTATTTGTCTCACGAGGAAGAGAGCCTCACTGCTTGCCTATATTGGCACAAGTTCAAACTGCATCGGATATAAGCTATAAATTTTCCTAATCAAGCTGTGCTATAACTCTTACTTTCACAACCTAGTTCATTAGTTTAATGCTATGCTATGCCAGTCATTGGTTAAAACGCCTCCCTGTACTACCTGATTGACTATGAAATAGCATGCATGTATACTCCTTCACAGGATATTTCACCATCTCAATGACTATTTCTAATGGTCCACCAGCTTTCCCTGATTTCATATCATTAATTGCACTTACTAACATATAGATATCATTTTTTCTCTCTCTGTGATCTTAGAACATTTTCCAGTACTCTTCAATATATGATATATTTTATATATATATCAAATACACACACATACACATACACACATATATGTATATGTAGGCAATGCATATACATACATATATGCATATATAGATATACACACACGCACACACACACACACACACACACACATACACACACACACACACACACACATATATATATATATATTTATATTTATATATATATATATATATATATATATATTGTCATGAATTTTCTTCTTCATATACTTGCTGTAATTGGAATTTTCCTCCTTTCAAAGGAGAGACAGCTTAATGGCTCTTTTGAAAGCCTCCAGAGAAAGCCAATTCATGTAAAATATTTCTGAATTATGTCACTAATTAGAGATATATGTGTTGAAATGAAGAAGAAAATAAATAAGATGTTAATGCAGTGAGCAACTCCCATGCATTATTATTGTTATCTAATTAAGGGGAAGAAGACAATATTTTTTAATGATACAAAGGTCAGTAAGCCAAAAGAAAGAATATGAATATACTGGCTAGTTAGCTAGAAGGCATGACAATTTTTATATTTTATTTTGGTCATTCTGAATATGCCTTTAATTTTTCTGTGATTTCTTTTTTTTTTTTTTTACGAGGGTGAGAATATTCTAAAGGGAATAAAATGAATTGCTTAAAGTTTAAGGTGTTTATGGGTTTTATTCGTAAGTTAATACGGGGTTAATTTCTGAAAGTTTTGTTATTTCATAGAAATCACTAGAGAAAGTAGTAGGGTTTTTTTTTGTTACTGCAGCATTGTTTTTTAGATGTTTTAACATCGCATCTGTTATGCAGAACTGGCAAAATATGTTTCTTCCCTAATGTAACTTAAAGGCTGTGATCTAGGTGTTAAGAAAACAGTGTCTCTATCAAAGTTATCACATTATAATGGCTTATCTTTTAAGCAATAGTCACAAGCATTGTCATCACCATTGTCATTGTCGTCCTCATCATTTTGGTAATGAAGTTTTGTAAGCATCTTCTCTAAATCCTGTAGTAATTTGCATAATTACTGCATGATAATTATTTTTCTAAATAAGATGCTATATAAATGCCTGTTACAGTTCTTTGGTGTATTGAACATTCTTAAAAAAACAGCAATTATCAAGCACTGACATAGCTAAGCCACATTTTTTTTTACAAATGGTTAGTTATCACATTTATGCTCATTTATGCTTAACATGCATCAAATAAGAAGTTCACTAAACTCATTATTTGTTAGCAATCTAAAATGGGACTGGTCTCCACAATGTCAAGAATCATTCAAGAAATTCAAAGAAATACTTTCTTCCAATCTGATATCGACACATTTTGATCCTAGCAAAAGAGCTTATCATTGCTGCAGATGCATCAGATTACAGAATTGGAGCAGTGCTCTTGCATAAAATGGTTAATGGGTTATATAAGCCAGTTATGCATGCTTCTAAAAGTCTACCAAAAGTTGAAAAGAAATATTTACAATTAGAAAAAAGAAAGTATTGGCACTTGTTTATGCAGTGAAAAAACTTCATTGCATGATACAGGGTAAAACATTTGCTCTTCATACTGACCATAAACCACTCTTGAAAATATTTGGTTCAAAATCTGGAAATTCAGCAATGACTGAAAACATTGCAATGGCTCATACAAATTGAAGCTGAGATCCACCAAGTGCTAATGGATTTAATCAAATTTTTACCTGCTACTTTAGAGCTGGTGAAACAAGAAACTTGAAATGAACTTGTTCTACAAGAAGTTATTAAATATCGTAGGTATAGCGACACAGAAAAAATCTGCAATGAAGATATGTAACTATTCTATTTGAAACATCTTTCAGTTGTTGATGACTGTTTAATGATTGCTAATCATGTTATTTTAAACAGTCTTAAAAAGTTGCTATTCAACCAATTTCATGCAACACCATCCAAGAACTTCAAGAATGAAGGCTTTAGCAAGACATAACATTTATTGGCCAGGACTTGGCAAAAGATATTGAGTCTCTTGTGCAAGCATGTTCAAAATGTGCAAAAGACTCAAAATTATCTGTTCAGGTAAGAATTCCTTGGTCAGTTCTGAAAATACCATGGTATAGAGTACACAAATTTTGTGGGACCTCATAATGGTAACTACTTTTTAATCATGGTCAATGCATTATTTAAATGGTCAAAGGTTTTCATTATGTATCAAACAACAATTTCATTCACAATACAAAAGCTATACCAAGTTTTTTCAAATATTTTGGTCACCTTCTGGTTTTAGTGTTGGATAAGGGTCCATAATTCACTTCCCTAGAATTCACAACATTTTCTAAGAAAAATGCCATGGATCGTTTAAGAACTGTTCCATATCATCCTCAATCCAATGGATTAGCAGAGAGATCCCTGGATACCCTTAAGCATTCATTATCCAAATTGAAGGGAGTGGCAAGTTAGAAGAAAATTTACAACTATTTTTAATGAACTACTGAATAATACCAAATTCTGCTCTGCCTGTGAATAAGTCATCTCTAGAAATAAGGTTTCAAAGACAAATTCTAGTATACGTATTTGATATTAGACCATATCATCCCAAGTGACAAGATGGTCTGGTGATAAAGCAGAGAAGTAACATCATATATAAAGTATTAGTTGAACCGTTCACCTTGACGCAGCATATTAACCAGTTAAGATGGAAGAGAAAACAATCAATACCACTATATATGAATCAAGATCAAGGAAATATGAAAACTCAAGATATTCAAACTCAGAAACCACTTCATCAAAATTTTTAAAAATCTGTCAAAACAGAAAACCTGCAGAACACATGCAGGTAAACCCTCAAAATAACACTTATTCATATACCAACTGTTCATCGTTGAATAAAAGGAGAGATAAGATAACTCCAGTTGTCTTGACACAAAACATTGTTTATTAATTGTCTATTTTTGTTTATCCAATCATTTGACACAATTCTATCACGTGTTTTCCTACTCCCATATTCTTTATCATTTAGCTTACACCTGTTCAACCAACTGAGCGACATCTTATTGACTCTATTAGGTTATATTTGTTATACATTAACTCGTTTTATAGATTAGTTCTTTTTTACCTTGGGGCACTTTTTTGTATTATCTTATTCATTTACATCGTAAACGACTGAAATTACAGTTTACAATTTTGCAGTTTATTTTAGAATTATTGCAATATTTTTTGTTCATTAATGAAATCATTATCTGAGCACAAAATCATTATTTATTCCCACATTATAACACTTTTTATCACACAACCAGTGAGATAATGTGTGGGTGAGTACTGAGATATCATTTGTGAGAAGACTATTTAGGATGATGAAGGCCATTACTATGGAAACAAAAATATGGTATGGAACTGCTATTATGAAATGCTGCTGAACAGGGAGAATACATGGGATAAAGGAGGAGCTGCTTCTTGCTGACCCTACCAAGGTATCAGAAATTGACGATAACAACAGTATGGTAGATAGTGAAATCAAGGGCAGGAAAAGAGAGAAAGCCACATGTCCATCAAGGATAGTTGTAGAGATTCCTAAAATATCTGGTGCGGGAGGACATGCAATTACTTCTTGAATAGCTAATAGTCATACATGAAGATTTCATACCCAATGACTGACATAGCTATATCATTGTAAATTTCTACAAAAGGAAAGATGTATTAGAAAGTCAGGACTATAGAGGAAACAATCTACTAGATTAGGTTATGGAGATCATGAAGAGAATCATAGCACAATTAGTCCATGATAGAGGAGACCTAGATGAGATGCAGTTTGGCTTTGTCTCCAGAAATGTCCCATACGATGCAATTTTTCTAATTAAAACTAAACCATTATTCATGGCTTTTGTTTATTTGGAGAAAGCATTTAACAGTGCATCACACCCAATAATTTGATGGTCATTGAAGAAATTAGGTGTAGACAAATGGCTTTCAAAGGATGTACAAGTTATGTAGGAAGATGCAATAAGTAAATTTAGAGTGATGGGAAAAAGGCATTGGAGAGGCGATGCATACCTTGTGTGCAGATAAATTAAAATTTTTCTTTTTTTTTTCAATCCAAAAATCTGATCAAAGTTAAAAGAAATATGGTACAAGTGAAAAAATAGTTTTTATTTTTCATTTGCAGTGAAGAACCATGCACATTGAAGAAACTACTTATATTTCGATTGGTTTTCACAAAAATGTTAAAATACGAGTTGGGAAAGAAATTTGAATGTTATTTTAGGGGGTCTGGAATTAAAATTCAGAAAAAATAACTTAAAATGGAGATTCTTCTCCAATTTTTCATTGAAGAATTATGTATGTTCAAAAGCAAAAGAGACTTTCTATTCCAATGGATTGACAGTGAAATGCTAAAATACAAATTGACAAAGAAAGTCAAAGGTTGTTTTGGAAAGTTCAACATATAATTTGCATATGAGTAAATAAATGATTATTCAAATAATAATCATGATTTTGAAGAACAAAATGAACAAAATGAAATGCTTATAGAAATATTGCATAGAATTTGAGTGTTTCCAGTGTCTTTCAATGATGGCAGGTGAATCAAAAATACTGTAGTTCGTTGTAGGATATAAATAATAAGATCACTTGCTCATCGGGAAATTTGTAAGTTTGATTTGAAGTTTTTTTTTACCACTATTATAGGTATATATATATATATATATATACCTATATAGTGAAATTAAGAAATCAACTTGTATATAAACGAATCCCTCAAATCCATCACCGTACACACACACACACACACACACACACACACACACACAGAATCACACATCTATGTATGTATTTATGTATGTCTGAAGATAATCAAACCAAGTTTTCATCATTTTGTGCCATTCACCCAATAAGTATTTCTGCCAAATTTGGTGAAAATTCATTCAGCTGTTTTACAGTATTCTTGCAAACACACAGACAAACAGACAAAGATGAGTGATTAGAATACCCTGTCTTCACTTATGTGTGCAGGGTAAAAGTGATTTAAGTTATGAAATTAATTTGAAGTTTGGAGGTCATAAAGGTTCAGTACTATTACCTCTCTTATTCATCATAGAGGATTTTAAGACTGGATGCCCATGGGAACTCCTATATACTGATGTTGTAGTTCTCATAGATGTGGAAACTAAACATATAAGTGAGATATCTTGAGGTAAACCTAGCAAAGACAAAGATTTTAGTAAGTAGGAAAGAAGAAATGACCCTGGTATCTTCAGGGAAATGATTTTGTTTGACATGCAGAAAAAGAGTAGGTATAAACTCCATATGTTGCACTCAAGGTAACCTATGTATACACAGGAAATGTAGTAGAATCAGAGTGTGACTTTCCTTCCTTCTCAAGACACACTCATGACCCATCACTTTCCTAAATGCAACTCTTCGTTTAAACCACTTTGCTTACAACCCAGAACCATCTTACTTATTATCAACCTTTCATCCATTAACAATGTTCTCTCTACCCATACTTTCATTGTACACCTGATCCCACTAAGCTACTAATTAGCTGTCCTCCCTCCACCATCATATGCCTCTCACCCTTCTTATGCACTACACTTGCCTTTTACTTCCCCCACTCACTCTTGCAAGTTACCCAACAGCATCCCTTTCTTGTCCTTCTCCTGTCAGCTGTTTTCTCATTACTATTCTGCTGCTCCACATTGTCACTCATCTCCTATTCTCCCTCCTCAAGCCTGTGCCCTCTGCCCCAATCACTTTTGCCCACCTCTTGTCTTGAATGTCTACCCTGACACCTCTTCCCCATTGTTACTTCATCATTCTCCAGCTTCACTCAGTCACTCTCACACGCTTTTCTGAAGTATGAGGAGTCATGTAGCTCCTCCATAAAAAAAAAAAAAAAAAAAAACTTGATCGGTTCTGATCCCTTCTCTCATACTATTAATCCTCACTTTCAAGCTCCCACCCACTGGGAGCTCATAGTTCTTGCAAACAGCACTAGTGCTGGTGATACACACACAAAAAGCATCCAGTACACACTGTAAAGTTATTGGCATTAAGTAGGGCCTCCGGCTGTAGAAACCATGCCAAAGCAGATATTGGAGCATAATGCAGTCCTTAGGCCCATAGGATCTAGTCAAAAGGCCTAAACCATACCAGCATAGAACATGTAAATGCTGACAATGATATACATACATATGTGTGTGCATGTGTGTGTGTGTTTGTATGTATGTATGTGCATGCATGTGTGCACATGCGTGTGTGTCTGTTTATGTGTGTGTGTGTGTGTGTATATATATATATATATATATATATATATATATATATATATATATGTGTGTATATATATATATATATATATATATATATATATACACACACATACATATGCACATGCACATACACAGATAGGCACTCTCAGACATGTGCATATTTATAAAGACCTCTTACATTAGCTAAATATGTCTTTTGTGATTTTAAAGCAGTAGTGTGTGATTTAAGGACGATTTGACTTCCACAGTTAGCCTTTCAAACAACTTTGTAAAATCCTCCTGTTTGGATTGTGGATGATGGTTATTGGTTTCTTTACACAGAGAAAATTAATTTATCAACTGTGGAGGTTACTTTGGGCTGAATATTTTGATAGATGTAAAAATACAAATTAATTAATATAATTGAAATTAACTGTTCTGTTTTACAATTAATTTGAAATAATTGTATTTTAATGTTTGTTTATTCACAGCATTTTGATAATTAACTGCATTGTTTTAATGGATGTGTGTATCCATTATTCCATGTGTGCAGATATACATTAATCCATCTCCCTAAAGTTTTACTTTATCAGTAAATGTATATGTATGGTAATAGTGACTATCATAGCAAATCTAATTAGTTAAATAGACAGTGCAGAAATCTTTGCTTTCATGAAATTTATCAAAGGCAGGTCACCTTTCGATAAATTGTTTCTGTATATTTTTTAACTTTCTTGAATACATTATACAAACCACACTTCACCCACACATGACCATCTTCCTAGAGTCTTTCAGGCATGTGACAATGTAGTGAAGGATTGTTCCTTGAGAAGAATAAATGGAAGAGAGAAAGCTGGCTGTAAAACAGGAGTTGGTGAAGCAGTGCTGAATAAGAGAATGGCAAGTTTGCTGCAAATTATTTCAAGTGGTCTGCCAGGATTTTATGGAATGCTCACTCTGCAAATATCTGATTGCACTAGTGCCAAAAATAGAGTGAAGTATATATTCATCAATAAACCTGAGAGAAAGCCACTAGGTGGCCTGAGTAAAAGAGGACAGGCTTGTTGCTGCTGCAATGCAGGCTAGAATTCAATCAAACCCAGGTAGGTCAAATGAGTGAAGGAGTCTGATGGGGAAAGACTTGATTGGAAGTTCCCCTTGATCCCAGGAACATCACTGATGATTCATTTCCATCAGTACAGTTCTACTGAAGTTGCTTCTTACACTAGTATCTCTTGACATCTAAGTGGACTCATCTATTCATGATTAATATGGATTGCTTTCCACAGAAACCTGTGGCAGGATATGAAATAATCTCTCAGTTATTAATTTTGTATTCTATTAACTTGTTCATTATCATACTTTAAATATCAGCTTAAATATATATCAATTAGGAAATCTAAGTTAGAAAACATAAGCAACACTAGTACATAACCCTTTTGGTATAACAAACCACTATCTGGATCCTCAATCTGCTAGAAATAACCATCAAATTTCATTTAAATTACAAACTAATCATTTGCAAAAAGAACAGATAAAATAATCTGATCCTGAAAAGTACATAGTAAAAAGAAAAAAGAAAGAAATGGTGACCGCTGGAATGTTTTTATATGAAGCCTCTAATCTAATTGATCAAGATTGATTTATGGTTAAACAATGACAATGTATTTTATAATGAGCCAGTGGAGGTGCTGTGCGATCGTTCAGTGCTAGAAAAAGTAGCTGCATCTTGCTCAAATCACATTTTGCTATCTTATAGTATAAAGTGACACATTGTATAGTATAAGCAATGTACACAATTGTTGTTATCATCATAATCATCATTACCATCACAACCATCATCATTATTGTTTTTCTTAGAATTAACGTTTTTGCTTTTCACCCTGGTATGTGTTAGATGCTATATTTTATGGTCAGATGTCCTTCCTGACACCAATTTTTTCACTTGTTGCAACAAGCATAGATGCAGTGTACTTATTCTAAAGTCTGGGATAGACAATATCTAATAAAAATATTATGATGGTCATTGTTAGAAAGGTTTTGATCAAAATTTGCTACTCGATCAAGGCTGGTCTAAGGTTAAACAACAAAATTTTGTTATAAAAGGTACGGCACTTTATTAAACCATGTGGGTTAGAAAAGCGAAACGCAAGAGGGTCAGCTGTAAAGTTCATAAGTTGAACAAGATACTCTCATGGAATATGACCATTTTTCAACATAGTCCCCTTTTTAGTCCACACACTTCTACCATTGGTGTTGCAGTGCTTCATTCTCCTTGATGCAGAAGCTTTCATCTTGCTGGTCAAAAAAGTCAACAGCAGAAATGACGTCATCATCACTGTGTTTTTCCATGTTGGGGAACAGATGATTGTCAGATGGGGCCAAATCAGGAGAATAACAATGGTGATCAACCAGTTCAAAGCTGCAGTCACACACTGCAATCAGTAAAAGTAAGGACTTGTGTACTGGAGCATTATCCCCATGAAACAAGACACCTTTCATCAGTTTTCCTGAGGATTTGGTCTTGATAGTCTTTCATAACTGTCTCAGCAAGTTGGCATTGTATTCTCCATTGATGGCGTGTCCCTTTTGTTTGAAGATAGTCAATAAGCACAATACCTTTTGCGTCCCCAAAACTGAGGCTGTCACCTTCTGTGCTGATGAAAACCTTGGCCTTCTTTGGAGCAGGTGAGGAAGGGTATTTCTACTGCATAAATTGTCTCTTTGTCTCTGGATCAAAGTGATGAACCCAACACTCATCTTCGCTTAGGAAACATTTGAGGAAAGCAGCTGGATCTGCTTCAAGCAATGTCAGATTTTCAGCGATGTGATCAACCTTGTGTGCTTTTGATTAGGTGTCACATGATGTGGCACTCACCAAGTAGAAAGCTTCATTATGCTAAGTTCATGGTGCAGAATATTCTCAACTCTCTCATGGGATATGCTAATAGCATTGGCTATTTGATTTACAGTCAATCACCTGACATCCATCGCCGTGTGGTGAACACAATGAATGTTTTTTCAGTGGTAGCAGTTTCAAACCATCCAGACATTGGGTCATCTTCAAGACTTCCCCTTCCCCTCCTAAATTTAGTAGCCCACTTTTGCACTGCTGATAAAACTGGAGTGTCAGCAAGCATGTCAACATGAATGTTCTTGGGAGCTAAGTCCTTTTTCTGCAGGTATGCCAAATTTTGTCCATTTCCAAATAATGTTAATATGAGTTACATTTGAATTCTTCTTTGAACAGTCAGGTGTCAGTTTATCTAAAAAGAAGCAATGAGGTTATTAAAAAGAAGGGTTGAAATTAATGCATGCAAGATTTCATAACTCTAGCCTCATTCTATGAACTTGGATGATTGACATGTTTGAAATAGTTGTCAGATTTCATTTTTATGAACACTACTGGCTAAAAGAAGGAATTCAAATTTTGTATAATGTAGTCCTATGTATTCCTAAAACGATTGTATGGTTGCAATTGGAATACATATGATTACTGATCTGCTAAATCAGAATTGTGTTGTTAAACAACAAAAACAAACAACTTGCCAAAGAATCAGTCATCTGATTTTGACAAAGTGTGTGCTGACTAATCTACTTCCAGTCATATTTTTTTGCTTAGTAATACTATTACTGGCTATGGATTTATGTCAATGAATACTGGGTCTGTTGGAAAATTTTCCAAGGATGGCATTTCCTCAAAAAACAAAAGTACAGGCTAACATAAATAATGCAGTGAGCCAAATGAAATTTTTAATCAATTGGTTTACAGCTGTAATGATAATAAAATTGTTGATGGACAATTTGTCTTGAAGAGTAACCAAGGAGAGCACTCTGATTCTTAAATTGAATATGAAATAGAGATATGCTGTGGAAAATAAGTGCTTCATTTTTGTAAGTTATAGTGATAACCCCAGTCATTTTCAAATTGTATTTAACCTCTTTGGTGAGGCATTGTCTAATATCATCACCGTTTAAGATATGTTTTTCATGCTGGTATGGGTTGGTCAGTTTGACAGGAGCTGACCAGCCAGAGAGCTGACCAGGCTCCAATTGCCTGTTTTGACTCTGCCTAATGCTAACCATTTTACAGACTGTACTGGATGTTTTTTACATGCTACTGGCATGAGTGCTTTTAATGTGGCACCAGCATGAGAGCATTTTACATGGTACCAGCATCTATAGAACACTGCCCCTAGCCCCTCTTGATTGGGAGAGGGGGTGGGGGCATAGCCATAAAAAGTGTCTTAATTATTGTCTTTACAAGAAGATCACAAATTAAAACTGCTATGAGAATTGGTATAACCCCAAAATTATTAATTACCAGACAATCAATAATGTATGTCTTAGATTAGAAATGATATATAGAATAGATATATAGACATATCCATATATGCATTTTGTGACATAGTGTGATTATGTTCCATAAAGATTTTTATGGCAGTCTGGAAATAGATCAAAGCTTATGATTTCATTTGTTAGTTCTTCACAATTCTTAAGGATCTGCATGCTTCTCCTTCCCATGTGACTAAGCAATAATAATGGATAATAAATTAAAATCTGGGCTGTTTAGTTCAGAATTTGCAGCCATGAGGTCTCTATTTTGAACATATTCTGTCACACCATGAGTTATTTAATACCTTGTGAGCAAAATAGAGTGATGGAAACTGTATGGAAGCCTGTGGTTATTGGTGTGTATGTGTGCATCCATATGCACTTGTGTGTGCATGTGGGCATGCACATGTGTGTGCATGTGTGTGTGTGTGTATGTGTGTGCACATGTTTGTCTTTCATGTCTGTCTCTGCCAATGTTTTTATTTATGTAACAGAAGGAGATTGCAAAGAAAAGTGCGAGACTTGAAAATAAGTAAGTGCATCAACATGTTTGGCTAAAAGCTTTTAAGGTATTGCTCCAGCATGACTAACACAGGGAAGAGAATAGATGAGTGAAAGTGTACACAATTGCCAATCTGATGATAATTAATACAGCACCAGTACAGTATGAGTCATGAATAGATAAACATCTTTAAAAGCATATGTGGCTGGTGCCATGTAAAAAGCACTCAGTAGACTCAGTAAAGTGGTTGGCATTGGGCATTCAGCCATAGAAACCATGCCAAACAGACAATGGAGCCTGGGATGGATGCCAGTCTTGCCAGTTCCTGTCAAACTGTCCAGCCCAATCCAGCATGGGAAACAGACATTAAATGATGATGATAATGATGATAATAATGATGATGATGATGATGATTATGTATTTCATTCCACAATGAAACTAGATCCCATGGAGTGGAGGCACTAGTGGATACTGATGAATTTTAAAACAGTCATGAAAATAAGAACAATCAGTTCCATGTTACTTTTAGCTGCTGAAAATGCCTACATGGGCCTCCCTTCACAGAGATATGGCTATTTTTGTATTACATTTATATATTCAGGCATTCTACAAGCACTCTTCATTATACTCATCAAACAAATGTATTAGCTTCTCTGTGTATTGATGCATATATATTTATCATCATCATCATCATCATCGTTTAACGTCCGCTTTCCATGCTAGCATGGGTTGGACGATTTGACTGAGGACTGGTGAAACCGGATGGCAACACCAGGCTCCAGTCTGATTTGGCAGAGTTTCTACAGCTGGATGCCCTTCCTAACGCCAACCACTCAGAGAGTGTAGTGGGTGCTTTTACGTGTCACCTGCACGAAAACGGCCACGCTCGAAATGGTGTCTTTTATGTGCC
>NC_068992.1:33389010-33389845 GCF_001194135.2 Octopus bimaculoides | reverse complement strand
CTTCCTGGGCCTACCTCTTCCACGGGTTCCCTCAACTGTTAGGGTGTGGCACTTTTTCACGCAGCTATCCTCCTCCATTCTCACCACATGTCCATACCAGCGCAATCGTCTCTCTTGCACGCCACAACTGATGCTTCTAATGTTCAGCTTTTCTCTCAAGATACTTACACTCTGACGGGTATTCACATTGACATTACACATCCAACGGAGCATACTGGCTTCATTCCTTGCGAGCTTACGTATGTCCTCAGCAGTTACAGCCCATGTTTCACTGCCATGTAGCATGGTTGTTCGTACGCATGCGTCATACAGTCTGCCTTTTACTTTGTGTATGTGTACATGTGTATATATATATCATATATTTATAATATATACATTTTGCTTTGGTAATACATAAACTAAAATTGGAATGATACAGAGAATATTAGCATGGCCCCTGCACAAGGATGACATGCAAATTCGTGAAGTGTTCCATATTTTTAAAAATATAGGCACAGGAGTGGCTGTGTGGTAAGTAGCTTGCTTACCAACGACATGGTTCCGGGTTCAGTCGCACTGCATGGTGTCTTGGGAAAGTGTCTTCTACTATAGCATCAGGCCAACCAAAGCCTTGTGAGTGGATTTGGTTGACAGAAACTGAAAGAAGCCCATCATATATCATCATCATCATCATCGTTTAACGTCTGCTTTCCATGCTAGCATGGGTTGGAAGATTTGACTGAGGACTGGTGAAACCGGATGGCAACACCAGGCTCCAATCTGATTTGGCAGAGTTTCTACAGCTGGATGCCCTTCCTAACGCCAACCACTCAGTGAGTGTAGTGGGTGCTTTTAC
>NC_068992.1:33377203-33388070 GCF_001194135.2 Octopus bimaculoides | reverse complement strand
TATATATACATATGTATATATGTATGTATGTATGTATATGTTTGTGTGTCTGTGTTTGTCCCCCCACAATGGCTTCCCAACCGATGTTGGTGTGTTTACATCCCTGTAACCTAGTGGTTCAGCAAAAGAGACTGATGCAATAAGTACTAGGTTTACAAAGAATAAGTCCTGGGGGTGATTTGTTCGACTAAAGGTGGTGCTCCAACTGTCAAGTGACTGAAACAAATAAAAGAACATACATACATACACAGACGTAAACATATATAATTACATAGACAGACAGACAGACAGGTAGCTAGCTAGCTAGATAGATAGATAGACAGATAGATAGATAGATAGATAGAAAGATAGATAGATAGAGAGAGAGAGAGAAAGAGAGAAGGGGGGAGAAAGACAGAGAGAGAAAGAAAGAGTGAAAAACTGATTAAAGTTGGATGCATTTTTCTATGTTATTTCTCACTTAATTGTTGTGTTTAGAAATCCCACAGGCATCTGTTTTACTTTTCATGTTTTGATATCATTGCTGTGGTTGTTGCTGATATCAAGCCAGACTTGGTCCTGATCAACTATGACCGATGATCAAAGGCATTTTATGATCAGAAGCAGATCTATGATCAAAGTCTTTTATACTATGACCATCCTGCCATTATTTCACACAGTATACGTCTAACTACATAATGTAAGAATATTCTTCCTTGTTTTAAGACAACAGTAGCTTTTTTTAGGAGACTGAATGGCCACACAGAGGCTCCATCACTGAGTTGTGACTTACTGTTTGATAAGCTATATATCACTGAGATACTGTAGATGACCAAATAAAAAAATATAACAAAGAGAATAGGAATATGAAACTGGAAGCCTCTCAAGGGTATAAAACATCTTAATTCTTCTCATGACTTAATAGGGGATTTTGATCTGGTGAACTGTCATGCAAGTAATATTGATATTAAATTTTGGCATAAGGCCAGAAATTTCAGGGTAGGGGATAAGTCGATTACATCGACCTCAGTGCTCAACTGGTACTTATTTTGTTGACACCAAAAGGATGAAAAGCAAAGTCAAGCTCAGCAGAATTTGAACTCAGAGCATAAAGGTGGATGAAGTGCCATGAAACATCTTGCCCAGTGTGCTTATGATTCTGCCAGCTCACCACCTTAATGTCATGCAAGAAATATTTGCCAAAACTTTGTAAATTCACATGATAAATAAATGAATAAATAGAAACTCATTGAATAATGTAATCCTAGATATACTATCTAGTGAAATGTGTGTGGCTTAGTGGTTTAGGTATTTGGTTCACAATTGTAAGGATGTGAGTTCAGTTCCCGATGGTGCATTGTATTTTGAACAAGACACTTTATTTCATGTTGCTCCAGTCACCTCAGCTGGCAAAAATGAGTTGCACCTGTAATTCAAAGGGCTAGCATTGTTACATTCTGTGTTATGCTGAATATCCTTGAGAACAACATTAAGGGTACATGTATCTGTGGAGTACTCAGCCACTTGCATGTTAATTTCATGAACAGGCTCTTTCGTTGATCAGATCAACTGGAACCCTTATCATCATAATCGATAGAGTGCCAAGACTAGATATACTATTTTTGTAAACAGGCTCTGGTATTCATGGCTGGAAAAATATTGAGCATAGGTCTTCTAAGTCAGAACTGATCTGGCGATAAACAATAAGAACTGCAACTTTTGAAATCTGTCTCAACATCCAGTCAAAACAACATTACTGGCTGGTGCAATTGTTTTGCCATGTAAATGACCAAAAACACTGGGTGGTCATTTTCCTTTAATGCTCAAACAAGACAAGAAAGGATCTCAGTTTTCACACTCAAACACACAAACACATATGCACATACATACACACACTTACACACTCTCTCTCACACACATATACACACATGCGCACACATACACACACACTCACACATACAAACGCACAAACACCCACATATGTGTATGCTCAGAGAATAAGAATTATTGACAGTGTAATTGGTCTTGTTATTTATTGAAGAAAATTCTAAAAATCAAAACAGCAAAAATCAAAATGTATAAAAACATTACTACCTCTCCTTCCCACCTCAAAATCCATGGAACTAATCACATGCATTGTATGTGAACTGCAGGTTTATACTTTAATGTAAACTGAAAAAGCACATTTGCATTCAAAGCATTACTTTTTGAAAGCAATATGACTTGAAGAAAGTAAACTTATTAAAAACATTTACATTAAAAAATAAACAAGCTGGAAAATATTTACCAAAACCTGCTTTTGAAATTAAAACAAAATTTTAGAAATAAGACAAAACACAATCCCAAATAATTCTTTTGAGACAAGGATATGGATTGTTAATAGCTACAATATGCTATTCAGTGATTCTCTGCTTTTGTGACTTTAATTCTGACAGCAGAGTGTTGACAAACTATGGATTTCCAATTGTCACATTAATGTAAACATTCCTTTCTAATGTCCAATAGTAAAAAATATACACAAACATTCATATATACATATGTACACACATATATACGAATCTATATATGTGTATATGTATATGCATATCGCATGACTTGGATGGTCTGATAGGTGAGGGAAACTGGAGAGCTGCACTATGCTCCATTGTCTGCTTTGGCATGGTTTCTATAGCTGAATGCCCTTTCTAATGCCAACCACTTTACAGAATGTACTGGGTACATTTTATGTGGAACCAGCACTGATGATTTTTACATGACACTGACACCAGTGAGGTCACCAAGTAACTTGTGATACAAAGACCTCTCAACTGGTAGAGGGAGGGGAACCACAGGAAGTGGCTTTGTGCCAAGTGAGAGGTTAGTGTATAACAAAGAGACAGAGATAGGTGTCTTGCTATAGAAGAGATACGTATATGAAAAGAGAAGAGAAGAAGGAGAGATAAAGTTAGAGAGAAAGATAGAGGGAGGGAGAGAGAGAGAAATAAAAATAGATGGTGTTAGAGATGCATCAGGACCTACCCACAGGTACCAGACAGCATGAGCATAAGTGGAACTGAGGGGATAGTGGGGTGTTTCATAAGAGTGTGAAACAAGATGTTTAGAGATGGGGAAAGAGGTGACTGTAGCATGATATAGGGAGAGAAATTGGAGTGGTAGGGAGTGGGAGTATGGTAGATATGTGAGGGCATGTAGAGTGTGTGGATATGCATGTGGGAGGAGTGGAGGGGCCCACAGCATGTAAGGGATTGTAATCATAGGTTTTGAGATGAGGGTATATAAAGAAGACAGGTTGTGGGCCAGATTTGACAGGACAGATTGTGTATATGTGAGGGGTGGCTTGTCAAGATTTTGCTTAGCTTGACATGTCTTCTTGTTGTGGTGAGAGCCACGTCACTTCCTGTGGGAAGAGACTTGACCAAAATGATTATAAATAGTAGCAGTCTGAATGAGAGACAGAAATTAAGCGCTAATCACAAGAAGTCATAAGGTGTCATTTTGGTAGTTTGTCAGCATATCGTTTGTTGGTTCATCTATAGTTCATGGAGAGTTTGTTGGATTGTAATGTTATGTTGTTCTTACCCTGCTTCATTATATATTTCATTGTCACTACAGTTATAGTGTAAACAAGTATCGTCATAAATAGTGGTGATACTACAATAATTGGCGACAAGTAACTACGTTACAATACTTCTCAAGCACAGTAAGTCATCAGAAATCTCAGTTTTTGTTATCACCTCTGTGGGAATAAACATCTGGAGATCATTTCCCAATGTGGGACTTTGTCCCACATTGTCTTGGTTCTAACTCTTGCAAAGATTCCCTCCACAATTAGTGATCAGCACATCTTTGTGCAGCTGTCCTCATCTTCACACATCACATGATCATACTAGTACAATCTTCCCTCTGGAACACTATATCTATTGCCTCTTATAAACAATTTTTCTCTTAAAACACTTACACTTCGTCATACATGTACCTGCTAGGTGGATGCTGCGTCTTCTGATACCTGATCAAAAGTGCACCAGGCTGATCTCATCACCAGAAAATTTCACATTGCTTGAGGTAGATCCAGCTAAATTTCTTGAATGTTTCCTAAATGGGATGGGTTTTGAGCTCATCCCTTTGAGCCAGAGACAAAGTGACAATCCATGCTGGGGAAACACCCTTCCTCATCTGCTCCAAAGCAGGCTAAGGTCATTTCCTCTTCAGGGAAGGTGACAACCTCAGTTTTGTGGAAGCAAAAACCATTGTGCTTATTCAAAAGGGATACATGACCAATGGAGAGTACAATGCCAACTTGCTGAGGCAGTTACAAAAGGTTATCAAGGCCAAATGCCCAGGAAAACTGACGAAAATGGTCTTGTTTCAAGAGGACAATGCTCCAGCACACAACTCCTCGTTTGCAACGGCTGCTGTGCATGATTGTGGCTTTAAACTGGTTGATCATCTTCCCTATTCTCTTGATTTGGCCCCATCTGACTATCATCAGTTCTCCAACATGGAAAAGCACTTGGCTAGGAACCATGTAAAAAGCACCTGTACTGGTGTCATGTAAAAAGCACCCAGTACACTCTGTAAAGTGGCTGGAATTAAGAAGAGCATCCAGCCATAGAAACCATGCTAAAATAGACAAATAGAGCCTGGTGTAGCCCTTCAGTTTGCCAGTTCCGGTCAAACTGTCCAACCCATGCCAGCATGATAAAGAGAAGTTAAGTGTTGATGTTGATAATTTTTTAAAAATCTGTGTTATATTTTTCATATATAAGTATGAGTAATAGACCAAATAAAACAAAGAAGCAATAGTTTTCTATATTTTTAACTGATAATGTTTTTTTAACTTTCCATGTGAAGTACACCAGCATATTTTTTCATTTGATCCCCAGTGTGTCATAAAGTCAAATATACTTGTGAAACAATAAGAATAGTTATATAAAAAAAGAAAATCTGTGTTGAATTTCACTTTGATATGGACTCAGAAATATGTTTATAAAAATTCCATATATTATTCACTGTTGTTCTCAAGTAAACACATTTTATTTATTACCATCTAGTGTATTCTGTCTGAAACAAATTTTAATAAATAATATAGCATGCTACTGTGGTGTTAACGCTTTATAGTGATTTGATCCAAGAATTATATATACATTTTGCTAATGGAATTCTTAACAAAATCAATACCTCTTTTAGGCAATTTTACATTACCATTTGGATATTAAGATGAGGTCACCTTTAGTATGTCGCTCTCTACTTTATATATACAAGCCTTTTAGTATAATATTACTCATGAATCAAAACACTTTTACATCATTTGTATTAGTAAAACACCACAATTCAACTAATCGGTCGATTGCCTGCTCAAGATATTAGTAGAATGGTATTTACCATTAAATCTTTAGAATTAAATTCTATTACAAAAGAACCATACTTTCCTGTTATGAGACAGAGAACATTTTACACAAGAACAATATACTTCTTTGTTGAAATGAAACAATTACATCTAAGGATTGTTGTCTTCATTCAAGTTTGTGTAATATGTAAATGCCAAATACTGGCATCAATATTAGTAGACACAAGGTACCTGTTTATTGTCTATTTTGTGTGCAAACTTATCAAAGATTTTCTTAATGAATCCCTTGATTTCTCTGTCTTGCTAGAAATCTTTTGACAATTGTTAGATATTTATATAAACAACATAGCTAAAATAAGGAAAGAGTACAAAAAGAAAATTGGATATCATTAAAATAAATTAATTTCATGAGAAATATAAACATTTATCAGCACAGCCTTAAATAATTCCACTCCTACGGTATCTATACAAGATAAAAGTGTGTAGACAAATGATTATGTTCGAGGCTTAAATACTCTATAATGGAACAATAAATCAGATCAACTTGTTAAAGTTGTTGAAGGCTTGATCCCTAGCTTTGCTCATAAATATCACTTTTCCAGTAAGCAAATACTGATTAAAACACTGTATATATAATACATACAAAGCAGATATCACTATAAATTTATCCCAGAAAAAGTATTTACAAACAGTTATGTGCAAGACATGGTCCTCTGACAATGTAACTCATGCTAGCATCAAAGGTGACAGACGATGGATAAACGAATTTGTTCTAAGTGTAATGTGTTCATTTGTAATTCACATATCTAATAAGTCCAGTTCTAAAGTCAGACCTACGGCATTGAGAGACCAGATGAACGAAGCATCCGTTAGCATTTCTAGCAAATATTCACTTGAAGGAATATTAGGGTATGTTGTGTGAAATTTAAGTGTTACTGTGGGGTGTGGAGCTGATCTTAAGAAGTATGGTGATATGTTTTGTCCTTGTTTGACCTCATTATCTAACATACTTTAACCATATAGCTGTATACATACATACATACATACATACATACATACATACATACATATATATATATATATATATATATATATATATATATATATATATATATATATATATATATATATATATATATATTTATATATATATATATATATATATATCAAAGAAGAAAACCCACCTCAGGCAAATTTACCTATTTCTCCATGGATTAGAAAATGTGGTACAGCCTTATTTGATTTTCAGCCCTCATTGGACTTGTCATTGTCCTAAAGCACCAGTTATGTACCAGGGTCATTATACTCACCTGATCCCTCTATCCTAATCTATTGCCCTGTTCATATGTAAGGAATCATTATTGCTGTTGTTGTTGTTGCTATTGTTGCAGTGTTTGTTTTTGCAATAGTAGTTTATGAGTATAAATTTAATTTACTGGCAAAGCAGATATTGGGTTGGTTGATGAACATCTTTGAGTGTGTATGTATATGTATGTATGTATGTATGTATGTATGCATGCATGCATGCATGTATGTATGTATGTATGTAAATTTAATATATATATTTTCTGTGTGTGTATCTGTGTGTGCAAGCATGTATTTGTGAATGTGTGTATGTGGTGTATTTAAGAATATGCTTGGCATATATGTTTGTTATTCTCATTATGTGACTCTTTGTTTTTCTCTGGTTGAGAGATTGCCAAGTAATGTATTTAGTTTCTATCCTTGTGTTCATTAGTTCTGTTGCTCATCTTAATGTAGAGTGTAATGTATAAGTGATAACCCATATACTTGTTAACTCTTTTAGGTATTTTTATAGAAGTCCTTTTATATAGAACATTTTTTTTCTTCTCTGAAAGAAATTTTTATATCTGAGGAGCATAGCTATTACTGAATATAGTTTGTCCTCTGGTCCATTGTCAAATATTCTATTCTATGTCTGTTTTCAGAGTCATGTGCTGTTTCATTTTTACACCAAGGTTCACTACAACTTTTTTCAGGTTTGTACTCAAAGCATTGCTGAATTATTTCGATTCTATAATACATAAAAACATTAGCCATTTATAAGTGCTTCTCTCTGATGCAAAAACCCTTTTTTTCCCATCTATTTTATTATAGATTTAAATCCATCATATAATATTAGTTTCAAATTTTGACATAAGGCTAGCAAGTTTGGCACAGAGTATAAGTTGATTAATTCAACCCCACCGTTCATCTGGTACTTATTTTATCAACCCCAAAAAGATTAAAGGCAAAGTCGACTACAGCAGAATCTGAACTCAGACTGTTAAAACAGATGAAATGCTGCTAAACATTTAGCCTGGTATGCTAGCAATTCTGCCAGCTCACCACCTTTATCTATCATGAAATATTACAAATTATTTTTCCCTCTCCTCACAGGTTTCATACAAATTTTTGTGAGTAATGTGTTTGTGTATTTCCTAGGAATGGTTCCTGAATGGACTACTGCCTGGTAGGATTTAGATTTGAAATATACTTTGCATGAAACATGTATAATGTACTGAGTTGGTGCAGTAAACAAGGCTTTTGCAGAGACATTTTCTTTTGAAGAGTTTGAGTTCTATATTAAAATACCTGTCCATTGCACCATCAAAACCTGATTGTAAAAGATTTGCAAGAAATATTTAGTACAAATCTTAAATCCATTTTCATGTTCCTGTTGAAGAACTGTCAGTTTGAGGTTAGGCTAAAGTGGTTATCAGTTAAAGAGTGTTGCTGTCTTGTTATGGAATTCATATAAGATAATGTTCTTTCTGGTCTCATTTGTGGAAGATTTAGCAATGCGAACTTATTAAATGATTCTGTTGATAATTTCTTCATTTGATAATACTTATTCTTTTACTTATTCCTTGTGACAGTTACCTTGTGATGCTTAGAGGGTGATTAGATTTTGATTTTGATTCTATGTGTAAGATTCGACAGGTCACCTTAGTGATTCATGGGATTTCACAAAAGTTCTTTTGACTGGGATTTATCTCTGTCATTATCGTTACTTTTTAATAGCCTTCAGCAGGAGAAAAGGCAAGGCTTCTTAAAAAGGAAGAGACGCTATAAACAGTTTGAAGATCTAGTGTGAGTGTTTGTAAACAAATAGATTCTGCTAAAATTGCACAACAGCCAGGTGTCAGTGTTAAACTAATTGACATTCAGTGAACATGAACATAAATACTAATATACTTTGTATATGAATACACTCATGAATATGAGTATACTTTCTTCTAGGGGCTTCTACAAAGTTTCCATGTACCAAATTTCAAACACAAATTTGTGGTTAACTGAGACACATTATGCCATCGAATCCCAAACCATGTAGCTTTTAAAACAAATGTTATAACCACATAACCAAATAATCCCACATGATATCAGCTATATGACAACACATATTCATTGAAACCATATGTCTATTGAGTCTTTACAATTTTATGTTAATGTTGTTTTCAATACACACAATTTTACTATTTTATCAACAGCTTATTTATGTCAGCAGCGAAGAATCTTGGAGACCAAGAGGTGATGAAATCACAAAAGGCTTTTTTACATCTTCTTCAGATTTGAAGTTTTTTCCTTGCAAAAAAACTGTCTAATTCCTGGAAAATGTGAGTCAGTTGGTGCAAGGTCTGGTGAATATGGCAGATGACAGAGTATTTCCAAGTTCAGTTCCTATAACTTGAGTAGCGTTCTTTGTGCAACATGTAGTTGAGCATTGGCTTGTCTCTATTGACCAATCTTGGCTTTTTAATTACAAGGTCACTCATCATTTCATGCAACTGGTTGATGTATACATCCATTGTAATTGACTTGCCAGGTCTCATGAAGCTGTAGTGGATGAAACCAATGCTGCACCACCAAACGGACACCATTAGCTTTTTTTTTATGAATATTCTTTTTTGTATTGTGTTTCAGCACTTCGTCTCTATCCAACCATCATGCAGAACACTTGCTATTGTTGAAAAGAAGCCATTTTTTTATCACACATAACAATACAATACAAAAATAGTTCACTTATATGCCATGACAGCAAAGAACAGCAAGTTTCCAGATGACATGTCATTTGATGCTCGTTCAGTTAATGTGGTAAGTACTTATCCATCTTTGTTTCAGATGGTCCAATACAGTTAGAATTGAAACACCAAACCTTGCTGTTAACTCATGAGTAGTTTTAGATGTATCCACTTCCACTTCAGTTTCCAGCTTGTCATTATCCACCTTGGTCTCAGGTCTACCACGGGGCTGATTTTCAAGAGTAAAGTCACCATACCAGAACTTCTCAAACCATCGATGTACAGTGTGCTCATTCACTACATCTCCAAACATTGATGTTTTGAGCTGTCTGGGGTGCATTGGTTCCATGACAGAACTCATGTTCATAAACAATACGAGTTTTTGATCTCTCCATGGGTTCACGAAAATTGATTTACCAGAGAAAACCCACAATATAATCTGATACTATGAATAGCATTTCGGAAAGAGATGATGTAATTCTTCAATGTTGTAAAAAAAAATTGTCAGGATAAAACATTAGAGTTAATGACAGTCAAACTTAGGGCTAAAGAGGATTGGACATTTCATACTTAATGACCTAACATATATATATATATATGTGTGTGTGTGTGTGTATGCATGGAGGATATTGTGGCCTCTTGGCAGAAACATACGCAAGAAATTGATCCGTTAATCTTTTACTCTTTTATGTATTACTAGTATATATTTGTGTAGCACACAGTCGTTGCATGTGTATGTATTCTTATAATACGCCCCTTTCTTTTGGAATAGACATAATAGAATTTCTACCAGCTGATGTATGCCATTTTCTTTTAGCCGTATATATATAATTCAGAAAAAATTGTATTTTCTGAATTTTCAGATTTTATGTGCTAGGCCACTTGGTTTTAAATTGAATTAATATTCAATTTATCACCCTGTACATATATATATATATATATATATATATGTGGGTGTGTGTGTGTGTGTGTGTGTGTGTGTGTGTGTGTATGTGTGCGTGTGCATATATAAATATATACATATATATACATACATATATATATTTAATATATGTGCATATATAAATATATACATATACATACATATATCTATATATATATATACATACATACATTCATGTATATGTAATAAATGAATAACAACAGATAGATAATGTGTTAATTCAATACAGCTGTTTCCAACGAATTTTTAATTGATTAATGGTGACATTACATCATTAGAAAAAAACCATTATCATGAGGTAAATACATGAACCACATCATTAAAAAACATTCGAAAACAAACAGAATGTGCATTTCTTGATTAGCTTCAGGGTTATGATGTACTTGGTCAAGTATAATTAATTGTATACATAACCTGAATATGTTTCTGCTTGTACTTCTGTATCCGCATATGTATTGCTCTGTTTTTGTTGTGTACACATTTTAATTGTGACTCGACCCAGTGCCTTATCATTTAAGTACCTGATACACTTGAACCTTGATCTATGATATATATATATATATATATATATATATA